>NC_052488.1:21276007-21462157 GCF_009730915.1 Dioscorea cayenensis subsp. rotundata
AAAGGCTACCAATTCAACCACTCTAGATGAATTATAAATAAAAAAAGTCATATACATAAGATGAATTCAAACAAAGAAATATATTTGCATAATATATAATATACACGGAGGAAATGGAGTTTGAGAATGCATTGTGGTCCTAAGTACATGTAATTTAATAAATAACAAAAAAATATATACTTTGCCAAAGCACAAAATCACAAAAAAATATGCAAGTTTCATCAACCACAGACATCAGAAAAATATATATGTGGTCCCTAAAATTAATCAAAAGTTTCAACTTAATTATTTTTGACATATAATTGATCAATTAAATATATATATACACAAATAGAAGAAGATTGTCTCCATTTCTTTGAATACTCAAAACACTCATAACAATGCATTCACTAAAATCCCATGCAACGTGCTGCCATCTTCTTCATCATTTCTATTAATTTTATATGTATTTAGTCCTCTTTTAAAGTTTTATTCTGTCACAATTCAGGCCCATCTCACTCTATATACATATCTATGCAAATTTCTTTTAAGATAAACAAAATTCACCACTAAATTATAGCTCTAAACTTGATCTTCTATTCAATGAATAATCTTCATTTGAGAAGAGCTCCAAAGGGTCTTGAATATGATGAAATCTATCAGACATGAAGAAGCTCTTCAGTGAGTTTGCACTTCTTAGAACCTCAACTTCAGCAGTAAAGATTGCTCTCACCGGTCGATGATCGGATAGTTTTGCCTCGCATCGATCATATAAGCATTGCTTCAATCCATTTCCACGCCAAAGTATTCGATCACACCTAACCAAATTACATTAAAGAAAGACATAAAACTTAATTTTAGTTTAATAAATTAGTGGTTTATCCACTTTACTAAAAAAAATTTTATTGTTCTTGATTTTTAGTTTAATTATTGATAATTCTCACCATGCCGGAGATCGTTTCTTTTCGCCTTTCTTCCTTTGTATGCAACCATAATATTCATCAGAGTTGGGGTAGTATTTATAAGTCGGAGAGAAGAGTATCGGTCCTTCGTGCCAACCGTCGAAAGCTCGGCCTTCAGAAACCTCACCTCTCAACTGTATACACATCCATGCAATTGCTCACCATGACCAAATTAACAAGCTTCATATGATCATGAATTAAATGAGTTAATAATCAACCATACTTGATCTTTCTCTAATAATGTGTTCCATTCCTTTTGTGCCACCAATGACCTTGTAGACTCTTCAGGCAATGAAATTCTATAATTCAAATCACCAAACAAGACTACCCTACTGCATAAATAACAAACAAACAAACAAGCAAAATGTTAATTAATTATATATATTATTCATACTTAATTGTTCTATAAAATTGAAACTAAAGGCAAGTGGTGCAATTTATACTTTAATAAGACTTTGGCGGCTCCGACTTGCAAATAACTTAATGATTTTATAAATAAATTAGATTAACAGTCACCATCTCCGTTGAGATCAGTACTCACTCATGATCAAGTATCTTCTTTGGTTGATCAAGAAAAGGTCCTCTTGGGAAACCAGTCCTTGAGAAGATCTCCACAGCATCTGAATTCCTAAGCATTTCATCTCCTTCTTTTCCTCCTGATGCCAAATGACAACACACAAAGCAAAAGCTTGTTTCATGCAACCGAAACCGAACCGATACCGATCCCTGTACATATATATAAATAAATATACACAAAATTATTCATATTCTACATCTTGAACCTTAACCAATTGCATAAGTCAGGAGCTCACCTTGTTTCCAAGACAACTCATTATGCCACAACCGACGCAAGAAACACTCGGGTATCCAATGAATCGCCGGAGATCGCCTCGCACCCAAACGGAGACGAAAATTCCAACCATCTGCTTGCTAATGATGCACCTGAAATCTTGTGTTGTGAATTTACATCCATCTTTTACTGGATAAACCTTCACCCTCTCCCCTACCTTAAGTTCTTCACATCTTTGTGAGTTTGATAAGGACTTATTTAGTGTTGCTCTAATGAGTGAGTTCCATTTCATGGCTACCTTACTCTTCTCTGCTCCAAGGACATTCTTTGCACTCAGTGGAACTATCTCTTGAAACCTTCAAACAATTAAATCATCTTTATTAATGATCATATAGTTTTTGAATACATATATATTTGTATGGATTTATATATATATTTACCCAAGAACATAAATGTCATAGGCGTTATTCTTTGTGTCCAACCAATCCTCCAACTCAAGATTATCAGTGGGAGGAACACCTCCAACATTCCAAGTACTAACAAAAACTCTGTGACAAAGATGGTGAAGTTAATTAAGGATGGAAGGATTAGAGAAAAGAAAGGTTGGGGTGATGGATTTATAAAATTCAAACTCTTACTTGTACTTTTGTGTGTCCTTGTGATTGAATATCTTCTTTGGATTGCTTATACTATTCAAATCCTCCATCTCTTGCATAATATCGAAGCTCGGGTAATCAGCCATGAATGAATAGCTTCCTAATTGCCTTCCTAACAACTTGTTTGCCACCAACCTTGGCCACATGACCTTTTCATCAAAAGAAGATGATCAAGAACACACACAAAACTAATTAATTTCCATCCTGTATATATATATATATATAGATAGATAGATAGGGAGAGAAATCATACTTACTTCTCCTTTCTTTTGTTTGTCTTTCATGGAGGATGGAGAAGAGAGTACTGAGGAGGATGAAGGCATTAGCTTTTGAATGGAAGTGGAGAAGAGAAAGCATAAGGGGTTGTTTGGTTGGGGATTATATAGAGCTTTTTAAGGGGCTCTATTTTCATGCATGCCCTTATAATTGCATGTTTAATTAGTTATATAAGTTTGTATGAAAAAATAATAATAAGATTATAATCATCCCAACTCCTTGTAAGCCTCATATATTGATATATATATACATATATATAATTACATGTTTAATTAGTTATATAAGTTTGTATGATTGCTTTCCATTTCTCGTCTAGTTTGTAGTGGTTTCTTTTCTTTTTCTCTGGTTCAATTCTCTGTTTAGTTCCAGATATGTATGTTTTGTTCTTTTTTTAATAAATATGTGATTTATTCACTTTATTTAATAGTAATAATAAGAAGATTACATCCCTACTTATGAAAAATATATATATATATATATATCTGCATGAGAATATGATTATATGCACAAGGCCAAAGAAGGCCATGGAGCGAATTAATTCTTCCTTTTGATTTGTAAGCTTTTTCTCTTGATTTTTGATATTTTTGAGTATAAGGAAATAATTATAAGCTTTTTGTCTCTTTCCTTGGTTTGATAATTAATCATTCAATAATTGCAATTATAGGAACAGTAAGTAATATTCTTCTTCTTCTTTTTCTTGTTTAATTAATTGAAATCAGAGGTTAATGTTTAATTTCGTGTGTACTTCTTTGGCTACTTATTGTCCAAATAATTAGAAAAGAAATGCTCTTTCTCTTGTCTTATATTTCACTACATCCATGAATGCATGGTTAAGGCACCTTGATTTAATTAATTAAGGAACATAAATTAATCATTGAAAGATTAAGATAGCCATACACCAACCAAGAAATATACTTCCAATTTTGTCGTTGTTTGTGATGATAAATTAAAGATGCGCATGTACTAATCAATTTAAATCTCTCTTCTATCTACTCATTTTCTCTGTTTTTTTCTCAAGAATTATATATATGTAAAACAATTTGATTATGGCCTTCTAATCCTGATTACTAATTAAACATAATTAAGTTTGATTATAAGCTCCATTTTTCTGAATTTTATTATGATCTTTACTCCACTATTAGTTCTTCTTGCTGATTTCTCTTGAAGTTTATGAAACAGTTTTAATTCCAACCTTCTAATTTTGATTTAGTTATTTAATATGGTATTGTAATATTAATTAATATAATAACCTCCATTGTATGCGTTGTGTTTGCATTTATAAGTTTTTTTTAAAACTATATTAAAAATTCATCCACCAATTTGTTTAATGTTTTCAAGAGAGAGAGAACCCATGGTTAGGACTATTTCAAATTCAAAACTATTTAAATACTGCTATCACTCAATGATGTATGAGAAATTGTTAAGATAATCAAATGACACGAATTTTAGTCTATGTTTAATTAACAATTAGTTATGAGTGGTTTGAAAAAATCATGCATGCATTGATAATCAATAACGACGTCTTGATAAAAATCAATCATGTATTTCTCTTCTTATTGACATCCAGCTTTGTTTCTGCCCATCCGACACGAAGATAGATCATAATAATAGTCCTATCAAACATTAATTAAATAAACTTTTCATTAAATAACCGATTGTTGAAACATTGTTAATTCAACAATTTGCTAATTGTTTATAAACTTTTGCTTGATTTAATTGAGTACATCTACAATACATCACATTACAATCACAAGCAACAAAAACAAATAAATTTTGAATCAATTAATAAAAAAAGAATAAAAAAATTTATCAAGTATATGAATAATGAATTCAACCATTTGTTTTAGTGATTTAGATATTGTTTTGTTTCGGTTTATTCTTCTTTAGTACCAAGTTGCATATATAAAGAGAAGAGAGAGACATCAAATTTAGTACCAAGTTGCATAAAGAGAGAAAGACATCAAATTTTAATTAATTTAGAGCCAATTAATTATATTGATG
Organism: Dioscorea cayenensis subsp. rotundata; assembly: GCF_009730915.1. Classification (NCBI taxonomy): domain Eukaryota; kingdom Viridiplantae; phylum Streptophyta; class Magnoliopsida; order Dioscoreales; family Dioscoreaceae; genus Dioscorea; species Dioscorea cayenensis. Next base: position 21,280,672 of record NC_052488.1, read on the forward strand.
ATGATGAAAAAGATACGAAATCAAGCAGTTTCATCCGATATACACATATAATAATTTGCAAAGATTAAATAGAAGAAAGATAGATTCAACCTGGCTAAGTACACTCCGAATGTTTTATTACTTTATATACATGTTGGAAAAAAAAAGATTAAACTTGATAACATGAATTTAGAAGAGCATTCAGTGCATTTGGAGTTTCCATATGTGATATATACTTTTTATGAAGTATTACTCTTTATTATATTATTGGCAAAAAAAGGACTCATTGTGATTCAATTCATAATCATATATAAACGAAAATTATTATCTTATAATAATTAGATACATATTAAAAAAAAGACCATTCATCCAAACATCTTATAATAATTAGACATCAAATGTTTTTTTTTAAAGTACTTGTTGATTATTATAAAAACTTTGTTTTTCTCCAATCATGTTTCAAAAATGTGTTTAGTAAATTTTTTGTATAGTTAATAAATTAGTTTTGAAGAAGAGAATTAAATCATATTTTGATTGGACAATATATATATATATATAAGGTGCTAAGAAGATTAATACAGTGGTTAAAAGAGATATATATATATATATATATATATATGGCACCGTCCTTTATCATCCAATAGCTACATGATGAAGTGATAATTGATGGTTATATAATAATGACATTAAAAACAAAGCTAAATGCGGTCCTATTAAAGTAAAAGGTGAATGAATGGTTGAAGATGGACTCTTGTTTCAAAAAGAGAAGTTTATATATATTATTTATGGGAAGGTAACAAAAAGCTTGATATAATAGACATTTTTATACAACATGCCACAAACAACAAAGATATACCCAAAAACAATACACCATATGTATACCTTTTTTTTAAGTAAGATTAGAACTGCTTTTATCATCAAAGTTAGGGAAAATTAAAAATGAAAACTTCCAGCTGGTTTACAAAACTAGTTGCCAACTAAACCAGTTGCCGACTAATATTTGCTGATATAAAAAAACTCAGTGACAGCTTCATTTTTTATAATTTAAAAATTAAGATCAGAACATATTTCGTTATCAAAATAAAAAAAAAGTTTTAAAATTATAAAGCCCACCTGCTTCATAGTTTTTGTGTTTTTTATTACAAAATTGAGGATAATTCATGAGTTGAGTTAAACCCTCTCAGTTTTTGAGTAAGGAGAAAAATAAAATATTAACTATCTTATTATGAGGGCAACGTATAAAAAACTTTAGTGATAACTTTATAATTTATAATTCTCCATTTGAATGATGTTGTGCTGATGGGTTGGACTTTACAAGCCCAATTCCAATATTTGCTTAGGCTAAATGAAAGCTTACAATTTTGTTTTAAAAAAAAAAGGCCAAATGGATTATATTAGGTATGATACTCATTCTTATTTCTTTATTTCTTATACAAGTTTTTCATTGTTGAAATGTTGTATATATTTTTCATTAAACTCTGGAATATGGTAAAAATCATTTTATAAGTTTAACTTCTAATTCTTTTAAAATATATATATATACACACACAACCAAAGCTAGTCTAAAAATCTAAATTAGGATTCTAACAAGTATTTGCTTATTTAAATATAATAATAAACATAACCTGCATATCGACCATAATATTATATATATATATTATTTTTTTATTACAACCCAAGTGATATCACTTTTCATATTGAGAAAAAAAAACTACATAAGAATTTAAGATATATAACAAACAAAGTAATCCAAAATAGGGCGGAAATATAAATTATTGGCTGAAAAATTAATAATATATAATACATTAGATGAGAGTATGAGGTTAGTATGAAAATGATGATATCATCCTGCCATATAAACATTGCAAATGCTTCAAGTGGCTTATTATATATATATATATATATATATATATATATATGAAACATAAAGAAACTACATCATTTTAAACATAATTTTGATGTAAATTATATTGAAATATCTCACTCGTACCATTTTATTAAATTTAAACAATAAAAAAATTTATATAGTTGAAATTGGACTAGTGTTTTCTTTGAGCTCATGTTTGTTTAGTCCTTTTTTCAATAAATCAGTAGTTTATCTATTTTTATAAAAAAAAATTGGACTAGTGTCAAAACTCATAAGCAGAGTTGCTTCGATGCATTTGAACAACATAAATCAAAAGAATTTGACCACTTCTCTATTGATTTATTTATTTATTTCAAAACCTAATTAGACCGAAGGGAAAAAAATTCAAAGTTGTCAATCACTAACCAGATACAAAAGAGTTGGGTTCAACAAAGTGTTGGACTATAAATCAGGTTAAAAAATAACAAAGACAGATCTAAACCCAATGTAATTAAAAGCAAGACTGCATGCATGCATGCATGATTTGTAGGTACTTAAAGTTGCATGAAAAAATAAAGAGACAATGTTCATTATAATCCTAAACAAAACTATAAAGATTTTGATCAAATACTCTTTGTTACTTCCAATAATATTTCCACCTCTCAAGTACCACTTCTCTAACAATAAATAGGCTTCCCTCTCAAACATGGTATTTTCCAATCAATGTGGACCATGAACACAAACACAAAACAAACACATACATTGCTTTCATGGTGGTAATTGTCATCTCTGTCTCTCTGTGGGGGCAAACAAAAAAGGAAATAAAGAAGAACAAAAGGTTAGCAATGGACAATATATGATATTTATATGAATATAATATATGTATATATCAATATTAGATTGCTTCACTAGACCAAACTCACACTCTTCTTCTTTTCCTTTCTTTTTCCCCCACTTTTCCCTTGTTCTATACCATACAACAAAGCTTTGCATGCACTTCATTACCAACTCCATGCAAAAAAAGGTTAGTCATGCTCCCTGCTATGCCAATCTGGTCTACCTAGTGTGAACTCCAAGCTAGGGTTCTTCACTTCTTGGTTCAAAACCGGTGAGTCTTTCGATCTTATATGGTCATCGGTTTCCTACACATATACATATATGTATATAGTTGTATATGTATATATCTTCAGTGAAAAATATAATGCATGTAAAGTTAAATAGTTAATTAATTAGTACCTCAAGTTGAGATGAGAAAGTTGGTCTAATTAGACCTTCCATGTCATTTGAGCTTGTTAACCATGTTCCTCTGCTGAAAAGAAAAACACATTGAATTGCTGTAACTTTAAGGCAAGAAACAAAAAGCACTGAAAGACAACCTTTTATTGCACCAGATGAAAATAGTTAGGCAATCAAGCATTGTTATGAGTTCAGAGATTGTGAAGGGTTCATATGTAGCATGAGGATATACAAATAGTATCATTTAAGATGTTCAACTTTGAGACACAAACCAACATGTGTTTCTTTAATCCAAGTTTGAGTATATACTAGTAATAATAACTTAGACAAATGAGAGAGAAAGCCAACAACACTGAAAACCAAAAAACACACTCTATATAGAATATAATATAATATAATATTATATTATATTGATATATATAATAGTTAGGAATAACTTTGAGAAAGTTAACTAGTGTCTCAGTATGGTAAAAGACTTAAAGCTCATGTGACTTACTTAGTGGGTGTGGCAGTAGCTAGCTAGCTATAGCTACCTTTTTTACTTGCAGGATGGCAAAGAGATGATGAGGATAAAGAGGAGAATTAACCTTCAAGTAAAGTAACAAAGTGATCACAAATCTCATAGATATTGCATATATGAGTTTAAGGAACAAAGATGAGGTCAAAATACAGTCCTGGAATCAGAGCCATGCATTGAAAACAAGGATAAAATAATGTAGAAATGGAGGAAAAAGACAAGATGAAGGCCAAGAATAGTCCAATGGAGGAACCAAAGAGTGAGAGAGAGAAGAGGCTCTCAAGTCAAGAGCAGTGTGTTGTGTGTATGTATGGTCTTTTTGGTCATATGTGAAGAGACTTGAGATTAAACAATCAATTAAATATTATTCTTAATCAAAAAAGAAGAAGAAGAGGCAAATTTAAATAAATTAATAGTAAAGTAATGTGCTGTTTGATCTCCACCCTTTTACTTTAAAACATGACTTGGAAGTTAAAGACGAACAAAATCTCTTGATAAAAAGGAAAGGCTGCAATACATATATGAGACCTCACCTCTTTAATTAATTTGATAATAATGCTAAAATGCTAACTAGTTCTTCACACAACTTGTAAACAATAACATACATTGTTTGTAGAATTTGATATCTCTCACCTTGATGAGTTACTCCACCTTGTGCCAGAATCCACATCTTGTGCTTGCATTGTTGAATCGGAACTTTGGTTATCGATGAACCGCCGGAAGTTAAGATCGCCGCTGCTGCTACCGCCTCCTGACATGAAGTCCTCTTCTCCAGACCCATCTGATTTACCTTCAAAATTTATATACATATATACATGTTCTTAATTAACTAAACCATATATTATATATATATATATATATAAAAGATCACACAATGTGGAAAATGACATATATACCTGAAGATGCTGCAGGTTTATCAGTAGTCTTCACAGTTCTATACATCTGCAAGGCCAAAGAGCAACCAAGAAAAAAAAAAGAAGAAAAAGAAAAAGAAAAAACACAGATCAAAGAATCAGTACTAATTAAAGAGTGTGAATGAGATGAGAAAGAAAGAGGGGAAGAGGGGGCAAAGCCAAAAACAATGTATGATGGAGAGAAAGAGGGGCAGAAGAGAGAAGGAAGAGGTGATGTTTTTGTGGGTGAGGTTTTGTTTTATGCATGGCTTTGTATTATTGAGAAATGATGACTACTTTTGGTCCTGTTACACAAACACATCTCTCTAGCCTTATCTATGTATGCCAGTCTCCTGTCTCACAGAACCAGACCCATCTATTCATTCATTCAGTCATTCACTGCCTCCATTGGCTACTGTGCCCCTCCATTGACAGATAGAGAGAGAAGAGCAAATACAGAAAGAAAGAGAGAGAACAATATGAAGATGAAGAACATGAACAACAAGAAAACAAAGAAGAAGAAGAAGAAGATGATGGTGAATAATACCTGTAAATGACTCTTGACATGAGCTAGAGTGAGATCCTTCACATCCATAAGCTCAAGAACTGACTTTGGAGTTGCTCCTAAATCACAAAAAAGAGTGAACAAAAAAACATAGTAAATACAATAATTATAAAACTGAAATTAAGAAAAAAGGATAAGGGAAAGAAGAAGAAGAAGAAGAAGAAAGAAGAGAGAGTACTTTCATGGCCACCAAGAAGTTCAACAGCATGGACGAAACGAGCATGGAGAGTGCTTGTCCACCGCATTCTCGGCGCACGCACGCTCCGTTTAGCCGGAAGCTTCGGCATAAATCTAGACCTCATCATGTTATGAGATGCTTCCAAAGCCCCCATTCCATACTGATGGTGGTGGTGATTGTGATGGTGATGACTGAATTGAGATTTCATCGGATCAGAAGGAGGTGAGAGACAGTTGAACCTCGCAGGTCCAGCTATCAACTTATGATAAGAAGAACCCATCATAGCACCTCCACCACCACCAATAGGGTGCAAAAAAGAAGACATAGGGTCTAAATTAGCAGAAGATGATGATGATGATGATGATGAAGAAGAAGAAGAAGGCCAAGAAGAGATTTGATGAGCAATAAAAGGAAAGCTACTACTGTTGTTGTATATAGGGATGCCTTTAATCGGCATAGAGGTTTCCAACGAGGTGGTGGTGGTGGTGGTGGTGGTGATGAAAGGCATGCCATCATAACCAGGCCGGTGAGTATGAGGGAGGTTTTCATGATGAATTGGAAGTGATGTTTGGCGACGCCATGAAGTTTGTGTTGATGGAGTAGAACTAGAGAGGGAGAGTTCAGTAGAGGCTTCATGTGGTTTTAAAGACTCTATACGCCTCCAAAGCTCACGGTCACCGGCAGCGCTAGTGGACGTGGTGTCCAGTGAGGTGTTAGTTGTTGGTTGGCTTATATGGAGGGACAGGTCTGGTGATGCCATTGATGTAGTCCTCTCCATGCACACCCCTTCTACTGGCATTCTTCTTCTTATCTCTTTCTCTTGTTTTCTTTTTCTCTTTGATCATTTAGATTAACAGAGATGGCAGAGTGAGAAGAAGTAGATGAAGATGAAGAAGATGAAGATAAAGATGAAGAACTTAGAAGTGTTTTAGTTTAGATAGAAAAAAAGGAGAGAGAAGAGAAGAAGAGATGTATGGTCAGAGGGCTAAAGAAACGGGGGGCTAAGACTTGCATCTCCGGAGACAACGGGTTATAAAACAATAACATATAATAAAAAAATAAAGAAAAATAAATAAATAAGGGGGAAAAAATTTATAAGGCTCGTGCGGGGGATTCTTTTTATGAATAATATATAATTATTAAATAATAAGATATAGAATATATTATTATTATATAAGTTAAAAAGGAAAGGAGAGGCAATCTCCATCTCTTTCTCTCATAAATTTCATTGGGGTAAGTGGGTGGATGCTTTTCAGTTTGCCATTCTCTCACACCAACAAATGTCACTCTTTTGTCTCTTTTTTCATTAGCAAAAAGAGGCTTGAGATTATTAACTACTACTTTATCTATACCTACACATTCATCATCATCATCATCTTCTTCTTAATACTCATCATTATCATCCCCATAAAGTGCTTAACAAACACCATATTTTATTACCAACAAAAAAAAAAAGGAAAACACAAAAACAAACTTCACATTGAAAACAGTAATTTTCTTAAATTTTTATAATATATATGGAAATAAGCTTAGTAATTACATAAATAAGATTATACATAAATAGATAAAGGATGATTAATTATACATATATATATAGGTACATTGACCTTAGGGGAAAAAAAGGGTGTGTCTTATTTGGATCCATCATCCTGATTTTTGGATGTGATTAAAATAATGATGATTATATATATAGTAAGCCTTAAGGCCACAAACCTTCGAATTCTGATTCCCTAATCATACTCCCAAATATTCCCTTTCTTAACTAGCAACAACTTTGTCTAGTGTTGTTTATCCAAACCCCCACATGATCATGATCATGATCATGATGATCATCATCATCTCTTAATCTTCAAGTTGACCCCCAATCAATTAATTTCCAAAACCCTAGGCTCCATCAAGAGAATCACAATTAATATTAGGGTTTCTAAAAATAAAAAATAACCCTTTCTTTTTTGGTTTCTTATGTCTAAAATGAACATACATACCAAAACCCTAGTACCCCTTTCTTCAACTTCTCATGCAACAAACCCTAGACACATATAAACATGCAACACACTTTCAAAGCAGATTAGGGTTTGAAGAAAAAAAATGAAAATAAAAATAAAAGAATGGTGTAAAACAAGCTCGAATTCCCATGTGTGATGGTGTAGCCCATTTGAATACAAAATTTGCTTTTAACCCCCCTTTGTCACCTGACCTCTTTGCAGGCTGCATTTATGGGTTATGAAAAGTCCACCCAACCCTACTTCCCATTGAAATTTTAACTTATCTATATATATTTATTTATAAATAATTTTACCTATCATTTTAGTCCATATAAGAAACCAACTACTCAGTAAAAATACAAATAATAATAAAGAACACCATCACTGTCTTGATGCTTTTCATTTTGAAAAACTCTTGTTTTCCTTTTTCCTCTTTAATGCAGTTTCTCATATTATTCATTCCCTCATCTAATATCCAAGTATTCACTTGTTCTCTCAAGTGTCACATCTTATTTAGGGTGGTGAGACTGACTCCAAAAGCAAGGAATCTTAGGGCACCATCCCTTAAAACATTTTACATGAAATGATAAGATGTTGCTTTTGAATCCTTAATTCTTTAATTTCCAAAAGCATGCCTAATTACTTGTTCCTAATCTTTTAGTGTTGTTTCAAAGTCTAATTTATGTTCCTAATTTTAGGTTGAATATATCACCTTTCATTTAATTTCCATTTAATCCATCCATCCTTTCAATCTTATTAGTTCTTTGTTGATATGTCCTTTCTATTGACTTGTTGACATAGATCTACATGTTCTACCTATCACTAATCAATAATCTAATAAATAAATATATATATATATATATATATATATATATATATATATATATCAATATGAGATGCATATCTGGTCAAGGAATAATTAGCATTACTACACTTCTTATAAGAATAATTTTTGTGAAATTAAGATTTATAGATGTAAGATCTATTTTTTATTTTTTTTTAAGTATTCTAAATGCTTCATCAATTTGAAGAGGTTGACATATAGAAATTTAATTTATTATAAAATTAATTGATATGCAATTACTTAAAGTATATTTATCAATGATCTAATCCTTTTATATATATATATATATATAAAGGTCAAGAACCACTATAAGGTATGATATTGAAATCTTGCTGGCTTTCTTTTTGGTAGTTCATAAAAATGCACGGATTTATAAAGGAAGAAAAAAAAAAGTACATATTTCTTAATTTCTAGGTTGGATTATGGTACATCAACCATTAAAAAGTTTCCACATATATAAAACCAAGCATTAAGAGCGGATAACCTATACAACAACACACATTCTATGAAATTCTACTTCTATAATAAATTTTATAAATATTTATATACATGTAAATAATGTATATAAATGTGTATAAATATTATTGACATGTAAATATTTATATACATTTAAATTTCTCATCTCGGACCGATGACACCAACTTGATTGAAACTCTACCAAGGATTCATCATTCAGTGTCTGAATGATGTCTTTATTGTTTTCCGTTTTTTCCTCCTTTTCTCTTGAGGTGTTTCACTTCTATTGACCCGGGCATTTTATATATTCTTTTTTGCTATTTTTATTGATTGTTTTTGTAAATAATTGGTTTATCCATGAAAAAACCAGTTTTATCCATATATAAAAACATCATTCAAAAGATGAAAATTATATGTTTATACATGTAAACAATGTATTTCAATGCATACCCTCACAAATCCCATAAAAAAAAAGTTATGACAAAAAAATCATATTGTAAAAAGTAAATATATATATTAAAGATATATATGCAAGGCAAATGAGCATGCATGAAAAACCTGGTCAAGAAAACAGTGAAATTGGTTGGAAGAATATTAATAAAGGAGGCATGTTCCCTATTTGTAGTTTAAGGAGCATAGTTAAAGTCCTCCCAGTTTCAGTACTCACAAAATCTAAAGGTGAACCTAATTTCATGGTTCTCAACAATGAAATGTGGCCACAATGCACACCAGAACTTCATCAACTTAAGTCTTTATTATCGATGGGGTCACTCTTCCACCTAATTTTAGCTAATTACCATAAGTCATTTATTAATTAAAAAAATACATATGTATGCATATTAGGTGAATATCACTGTATTACTTTAGTTTTCTTGATCTTTCTTGCAGGCACACATCAACTCTGGCTTCCTAAATTTATTAAATTAAAGTTAGGTTTGGGAGGAAAAACATTCATCTCTACATCACTGTATTAGTTTTAGTAGGTTATAGATAATCCATCAAATGAATCTCAAATAGGTATTAAAAAATAAGGATGTCATTTTCTTGAATTATTTTTGAACAGCATTGAAAGGTACTTTGATCAATCAATTGTATGATGAGATTGATTGGTATTTGTTTCTTGAAAACAAAAGTAAATACTTATAGTTGAGCATTTAACTTCTTTTTCTTGTGCTGTAATGCTCTTCTTAGCTAAGGATTTAATTATTAAATCTAATGATTGATATCAAGTGTAAGAATATATTGAATTCATGGTAATTTATATGCTATATATACTTGGATATATATATATATATATATATATATGAAATTTATAGATACAAGTTTGCCCATGGTATATATGTATAATAACAGATAGAAAATAAGAAAGCTCACAATATCCTTGTCATGAATGAATTTTTTCTTTCTCAGAAACCAAAAGAAGAGTTATAGATAAAGACTAAATATGTTTGCATATATAGAACTATAACCTAGGAGCATGAAATGGCTCATACATTGGATCATTTGGTTAAATGCTTGTCCTTAATTTGTCCAACTATGTGAAAGGAACCATGCACACTGTTCTCTCTTTTCCAATTCACAGTTCTTTTGTTCTCCCTTTCTCCTTCTCTCAACACTGTGCGAAAGGAACCATGCACAGTCTTCTCCCTTCTCCTTCTCTCAACACTATACTTGGTTTTTAATATATTGTTTCACTATTTTTTTCCCCTTATAATTTGGAGTTTATCCATTTTTTAATTACTTCCCAAATGTGTGTAACTTTTACAACACTATGGTAAAAATGCATGGTTATATAAAAATATATTTTGTGAAGTTTTATTAATAAAAGAAAAAGGAGAAAGAGAGAGTGGGATGGCAGGGAATGGAATAAAAGAAGAAAAGAAGGGGTAGATAAGATGCATGAGGGTGAAGGATTGACAGTAAAGTAGGCTAATAAGAATTTGCCAAGTGTCTAACATGTTTTCAATAATTGAGGAATGATATATTACAACCCATCCTCATTCAATGGAGTCAAACCCTAGGGATTTGAGAATATTTAGAGAGAGAAAGATTTAAACTTTGAACCTGTATATATATGTGTGTGTGTGTGTGTGTGTGTGTGTGTGTGTGAATGAGAGAATAAAGTAAAAACTGAAATAGAGAATGATAAGAGTTAGGAAGAGAGAGAGAGAGCTAGATTCCCGGAGCTCACGTGAGACAAAGATGTCGTCACATGACCTTATAAGTTATCTCTATGACTTCCACTACACAAAGAATATAAACTATAAATCATAAACTATATACTAGCATGCATGCATTCCATATAACAATCCTTGTTTTCCATGCACAAGGTTTGGCATCTTTATATCTTATTTCCACATCTCAAGAACATCTGGGAGAATGAAGTGCTCCGTAGATTCTGCTCAAGCTTTTGACCTCTCTCTCGTCTCTCTGATCTCTTTTATATATATATATATGAAGACTTTATATAAAAGAGGCTGCTAAACATTCTTGGAGGGACCCATTTGCCATTGCAAACATACTTTAAGGTAGAAGCCCCACATCAAGAATATAAGAGTGGTGTCATCATCACGTTGTGAAGAAGTAGTACTAGCTCTTGAACTGAACTATAGGGTAAAAGAAGTAGAAGAGCAAGTTAAGAACCAAGAAACTCATATCATTAATGGACTTTGATAAGATAAAGTGGATTCCTTATCTTTTTCTTTACATGAACAGTAAAACACAGAAGCATTTTTTTGTGCTTGCATGCATGTAATGTGAAACTTAATTTGTGCAAGTACGACTGACTAGCTAGTGTTGCATGCACATGCCAAAGCCTTCACTTTCTGTGAACAAGACTCGCTTTACAGGACTCTTATGCTTTGAGAATGATTAGTTTTGTGCCCTAAGGTGCAGTTTCTTTGAAGCAGCCCTAAACTTTATCAAACCCTAATGACTTTTATATTGTGATTTGGAGGATTTTCCTCCAGGCTTTAATTTAGCTCAAGCTTGTGATTGAGACCCTGAACTGAATACCTTACTTTTCTTTTGAGTTTTCACCTCTTCTCTCTCTCTCTCTATATATATATACATATATATATATATATATACTTTATTTTCTTTTACGTGCATGCATGCGTGTGCAAATCCAACTTTCACGTGCCCCAAAAACCATAGCATGAAGTCCTTTTGGTAAAGATGTCCCATGTTTGTATATATACGTGTGAGCCAAGTTTTGAACACACACACACACATGTATATGTATATATTCCATTTTTCTTTTCTTTCTTTCAACTTGCATTGCATTGCATTGCATGCCTTCCCTTCTTAAAAGCTTTGATTTGATCTCCAAAAACTGGTTCATGTGTCCCTTCCCATGAAGCTTTGCTTTATGCCTACCCATTATTATGCCCTTTTACTTTTCCAACTAAGATAACATACCTTTTCCCTTAATCAACATCACCTACCCCACTCTCTCTCTCTCTCTCTCTCTCTCTCTCTATATATATATATAAACATATATATATATATATATATATATATATATATATATATATATTATAATATTTATTTTTGTCTCTATGTTAGATTGTTATATTATATTAGTCTATGACTTCACCATACAACATAAATAATTCATTCAATTTCCTCAAGCCTCAAAGTTCAACGCAATGCCTAATTTTAAACAGAATGAAATAGTACATATATCGGACTTTATTATCTAACACTATCGATGAATGATTATTTGAAAAAAAAAAAATCAATTCTCAATATATAAATATAGTTGACCCATGAACAGAGCTAGCATACTTTTATTCAAATTTCTTTCTTTCCACTTCATTAATACTCCCAAAAAATTATGAAAATATTTCTCCACACCTCTTTAATGCATGTGTCCCCACACCAAGTTATCCCATATTAATATTAGAGGTGGAAAAATGGTGATCATCATTTGAAAACTTTTTTAATTAATTATAATTACAATGAATTTTATCCTAAGGTCCTAAGGTACAAGATGGCAACTAGCTAGCTTTGCAAATGATGTCTAAATCATTTCTAGTGCTTGTAAATGTCACTAGCTAGTCTATGAAAAAAAAATAATTAAACTCTTATATCTATGTCATGTTGTAGGACCTACATGAACATCGTATTGTCATATCGCTTTTATGAGTGTGAGGCCCAGAGCATTTCCTTGACATCACACCCTAATTTATTTAGGCATGAACTACCAACATACCATGCAACTACTTCCTCCTTCTGGCATCTTTTCTTTTAAAGTACCCACCAATTTGTTTCCTCTATCATTCACCAACAAACATTTCATCCTCCTTCCTTCCTTATTCTCACCTTCAATAATTAATATAAACATACATATAAAAATAATTCAAAGTTGTCATAATATATATATATATAACTCTCCTGATCAACTAATTGTGTTTCATTATAATTTGTCTATTGTAATTTGTAAGCATATGATTAAATTCAAAATAACCAGTTTTTTTTAAAAAAAATATGGATGAACCTTTTCAATTAAAAAAAAAAAAGATAATCAGTTTAGTCATCGCCTTTTGTCATGATATTTTTACTAATTAATCGCTGTCATTTTCGTATTGTGATTGATACAACAATTTTGTGACTTAATAACCACAATTATCACTCATATGTTTTTGCAATGAGAGAAAAGATGAATGTGGGGTCTTCATGAGGCTCATCAATCTCAATCAGAAAGAGACTGAACTCTAAAAATTCTCTGCACAAGAAACACACAACATGAATCACATTATAAAATTCCATTCCAAAGATGAAAAGATCATAGACATATATGTATATAAATAGCTAGACATATAAAATTTACATTTATACACACACACACACACACACACACACACACACACAAATATATATATATCATGAGAAAGACAGTGCTTTGGATGCTCCATACATTGACAGCAAAAACATTGAAGAGTAAAAGGAGAAGGATTTTGGTAGTGTGTCAAGTAGAAATACCTGATTGAAACTGGACCATGTGTATTGTCATTTCTCTTAATGAGAGTGGGGCAATGGAGGTTTGACCTTTCTTTCACTTAATTATTGTTTTCACATGCACTTCAAGTACTAGCTAGATCCATCTTCCAATCTTGTACTTAGTGGAATTCTCATTATATATATATATATATATATATATATATATAGTTAAGTTGAACATTTGTTTAACAAGTACTTGGAATTTTGAGGTCTTAGAGAAGCTAGCATGCTTTTTAAATGTTTGCAAGACATACATACAGTACTGAAATACAACTTCAAGATGTGTTTTTCTTCTTCTGATAAATATTGCATTTCTTATAGACTAATTATTGACTTTTATTATTAATTTAATTTCTTTCGTATTTTTGTGTAATGCAGTTGGTGAATATAATTGTTTTCAAGGATGTGCTTTATCCAATTTTTAATGATAAAGAAATAAATAAACAAATCAACTTTGCTTTGATTTTTGTGAGGAGGATAGATGTGACTTGTGAAAAAGGATATACGAGTTCATGTTCAATCTGTCCGGATAATGCATATGGTTAGCCAATGTTGTGCTCTTTCATCTTTGCTTATTTTAATTGTTTTATTTTTCTTTCTTGTTTTTATTTTGAAGATTAAACTATGTGGAATTGAGAAAGAACTATTCTTTTATTCTTTATGAACGATGGAGGTTCAACCTCTATGATTTCATGAATTAATTTGAGGAAGTGATAACATTTATTATTAATTTTAAGTTTTTTTTTTATGTAAAAAATGTTTTAATTTCCTTCCCATACATGAATTAAAGCTACGGTTAAATCATCACATCATATTGAATAAGCCATCAAATTTTCTTATGGTTGTTGTAGACTTCATATTCAAGAACTCTATCAAACTAGATTATTCAACATTCGACAATATACGATACTTTGATTTGATATTATAATAACAAATTGGGTTCACTTTGTTGATAATATGTACATATATATATATATTAAATATATGAAATAGTCAACAACTTCAATGTATGGACCATTAAAATCAAAGTACAAAGATAAGTAACCATTCATCAAAAATAATTCAGTCATACACGTAGTAGCCGTCATGTTCTCTTTTCAAATCCTTGAAAATATATCAAGTGGTTTTCCTATTATAAATCTTACATTAATAGAATTTTTTAAGATCATAGGTCAAAGTTTAAATAGTCCGCAAGTGAGGCGCGTGATCGGCGTTCAATTTCTCGCTCTCAGCACGTCGACGCACTTCACCCAAGTGAGCCGCTTGGTTCGATGGTAATGACGTATACTGCACATGTGAGACTACTGATAGTAATATGAGTGGAATGTTAGTGGATTTGGGAATATTGCAGTAATTTAATATAACCAATGTTTGGTTGGAAACTCTTATTACTGGAATAATTCATTCTAGTGTTTGGTTGTCGTAGTAATCTATTTGTTAAAATATACAGATTATAAGATTACTCATGATCCAAAGATAGAGACACTAAATTTCGAGTAGAACTGGGATTACCAGTTTCTTGGTAATATTTATAAAGTTAGTAATGTGATATTACTATCTCAGATTACACACACTTGTATCTGCGAAACGTGGTAATATTTTCGATTACTCGACGTAACGTGGTAATCTTCTACATTCTCGCTGACCAAAACTGGGCTGTAAAATGAGCTCTTGTCATCATTTGTCATTTAAATAACAGCAGTGATAAATAAATAAGTAAAAAAAAAAATTCATATTTTCTTAGCAACCTTAAAAGTAAATAAGAATATACCATTAATCAAACTAAAAACTCTTTCCTCCTTCTCATGTTAAAGGCTTCATCATCCTAGGAGGGTAAATGCTAAAAGATTCCAACTTTGACCAAAATAAATAAATCTATCACCTTGTTTATATATTATATAGCATGTAACACTGTGAAAAAAGAAAAAACAATAAGAATAGCAGTGGCCCATTGCCATTGAGTGATAATAATATATATATATATATAAACTAAATAGTCATAGGAGGGAGTAGAAGAGAAGCATGTGGTGTAGATGGAGAATAGGAGAAGAAGAGGAGTACTGTAAGAAATGAATGCATGTGACAGTGATGACAGGCATAATTTAACTGTGGCACTTGATGAACAGACATGTCCTCCAATTTGGACATGAAAATTATTAATGTATGATGACTCCCATCATTCATTCATTCACTTTGTTTTCCATCCCAATGACTCATGACCCTACTGACAACTCCTCTCTTTCTATCTCATGCATATATATATATATATATATATTTCTTTAGTCTTGAGAGTTGAGACCACCTACAGCTATTCACAACCTCTACCTCTAGGGGATATATGTGCACAAGTATTGAGGTATTGACACATTCCTCTTAATTAATGACAAGACTTTATTTTATATATTTTTTATATACAGTCTCTCCTTGGAAAATTAGAACTTGGTGGCTGGATGTTTAATGGAGTGGATTTATTGTCTTGGAATCTACAATGTAGCAATAGAGTAATAGAGTTATATGTTTGTGTTAAATGAGTTATATAAACAGTTCAATATATATCATATACATATATATATATAGAGAGAGAGAGAGAGAATGGGTCCCTATGAAATGTGGATGGTTAGGTAGTGAATGGAGGGAAGTTTGTTGAGGTTGGGAAAGAGGTGAGCATGTAGGTCCAAAGAGCATTTGGACATCCACCCACCCCATGAAGCTTTGAGTTAATGGGTCTCTAGGTCATGCCCTCTGTCCCTTTACTCCCTTGGACACCAACAAAATACCTCCCATGCAAAAGAGATCCACTTCAAACTGCTTCTTTGAATATATATAATAGAGAAAAAAGGCAAGAGAAAACCAAAACAGCATTACAAAGCATGCATCAATCCTTAGCTTGTCCTTTTTTACATTAACAAATGTCATGCATGCATGATGTAGCCATTGTGCAAGTACCCTTTTTGTCTTTTTTATCTTTTACATTTACACCTTTACCTTGTTTTATCCTCTCTTAAGTACTGTTTTTCATGCCACTTTTTTATTAGTTTCTTTTTAAAATAACAAGAAAACTCCAAGTTTAGAGTAATGCTTATGAGCATATCTATGCATTAATATAATAAAGCAATGAGTATATCTATGCATTATTATAACAAAACTTTAACCTAACCTAACCCTAGAAAGAGCATTGATGTATGAAGTCAGCTACTACAAAATAAAAAAATATAATATATTAGTCTTCCCTCTGTCTTTAATTTTCTTTGTCAGAAAGACCAGAGAAAAAAGAAGAGAGAGAAGGAAAGAATAAGAAATTAAAGAAAGAAAGAGAAAGACAGGGTGTGTGGGGGATGGAAAATGATTTTGCAATCCATTGCTTTATGATTGAGGTTGGGTATTTTTAGACCTACTTTTACTGACACAAAGGAGAGCTATGATGGCCTTATCATGGGGGTATGATCTCCAATGCCTTCTTCTTCTCTTCTTTCTTCTTCTTCTTCTTTTTTCTTTTGTTCTCTTTCTCTTTTATTTTATTTATTTATTTATTTTCTTGTTTATATTTATATATATTTTATGTGTATTTAGAGAGAGGTTTGACCAGAGGGATGACCAAGTAGAAGTGATATTTGACAGGGCTTTCCTGTTCTTTCACATCCAAGCTTACCTTTTCTTTCTGTTCTATTAATATTTCTCCCACCTTTTCTTTGGTAAATGTGTGTTTTTATGTTTTTTGTGCCTTATTTTTATTACTATTATTTGTTTCTCTGACACTCCCACAGAGGAAGAAAGAGAGAGAGAGAGAGAGAAGAAGAAGAATTATGAGAGAATTAAAGGTGGCTAAATGCCTCATTGACATGCTTTGATTCCTTCTTCGTCTTTAATACTTTCTGCTTTGTGTCTTCAATTATATATATAATAATAATTCACAATTAAGAGAGAAAAAGAGAGAGAGAGCATTTGTTTTTATATGAGAGAGGGCCATGCAAGTACGTAGGTATGAGTGAATGAATGTTGCTGAGAAGTGAAAGGTTCTGTGGTGTCAAATCATGGTGAAGAGAAAGAGATGAAAGAGAAGAAGGTCAAGCTTGTGCTCTGATGGCCATCCTCCATGTGATAAGTGATAACACACACACACACACATCTCTCTCTCTTTCTTTCTTTATTTACATATCTATATCTCTCTTTTTGCTTCTATAAATGTTTCACTGTTTAAGAGTTAAAAAGAATTAGTAGTGAGGATAAAAGTTTTAATTCAAATATATATTAAGATGTATAAACAATATAAAAAGGCCGGTTAATTAACTCTTTGCATTTGCATGAAGGCCCAACATTCAATTTTTGTCTTGTGTACCATTAAAGAGAAGCAAAGAACTCAAGCACCCGCTTTTTACTCATTGCTTCTTTCTATATGGAGAGAAGAGGTAGAATAATGTATATATATATATCTACACAAGTTTGAAGAAAAAGAAGAAGAAGAAGAAGAAGAAAAAGGACTTAACATATATGATGAAAAGGCAATGCATCACCTTTTTCAAAACCAATACATTAGTCTTTGTGACAATGCAAAGTTTTCCACTTTAAACTTACACCCGCTTGCATGATATATAGACCATTAAATGTGCTTGTCTTGAGGTTGAGGGCCACCATGTTGATGTTTATCATGAATGACCTTCAATCAAAAGCTAAAGCACTTAAAAGAAGGAAAAAAAAAAAGATAAAAAATATATATTCTTCTTTGAAAAAGTGTTTCAATATCTTTTTATTTTTGCTTGGTGTTTTGAAACAAGTCTGAGCAAATGAGTACACTCACAATGCATCAGCTTTTCAAGCTTCTCATCTCTCATCTATCAACATCTCTCAACTGACACACCCTTTGATGTTTCAATCACCTCTTCTTTGTCTATCACCATGCATGTCCAACAAACTTCCCCTTTTACTTAATAATAATAATAATAATAATTAATAATCCTAATTTGATTAATTTCATATAATTAGTTTAATTATAAAAAATAATATTCCACCGACAATCACAAGTGCTCATTGTACAACAACAGCGCATCTTATCTCAGAAGAAGAAAAATCAAATGAATAGATTCTAATTGGAGTAATTCATTCAAGAAACTGATCATCCAAAGGACTATAGTACTGTGATGGTGGGCCTTGTTTTATTATTCTTAATAAAAACAACATGTTTAATCAATAAATTGAATTTGATAAAATTGATATATATATATATATATATATATATTTATCTTTTTTTGGGTACAGAGACAAGACATGCAATATTTTTTTATTAATTTATAAGAAGAAGAAGAAGAAGAAGAAGAAGAAGAAGAAGAAGAAGATGATGATGATGTGTGGTTGTTTTGGTGAAGAAAGATAAGTAGTGGGTGATGTCTCCAAATTAGAAGCACCAGGCTGTGAGATTGCAGCATTCCCATCACTGCTTTCAGTACTGGGATTAATCCATACAGCCCTGCAATCCAATTCCTCAAACAAGAATCAATGCCATTCCTTTCATAAACACTGTTCTTTATTTAATGCAATCATTAATGTTGTTTTCTCATTCAATACTTTCTCGGATAATTAGCTATATATTTATATTTATCTGGAGTTTGGTCTATAGAATCCAGTCCATATTCATTTTGAAGTTGGGCCGGTTCTTAAAGCCCCAAGTTGGTATGTAGTAATCCACTCCCCTCTTCCGTTATTATCCTCCATGACTCTGTTCCGCTTCAACATTTAGCGTTATTTTTCATGACTCTGTTCCGTTCTACTTCAGCATTTAGCATCTGTCCATTGGGGGAAAAGTCGTGATTAGATAAATTTACAATTGTATATTACATAGATAAATTTGTAAATTTATATAAGCAGAGTTTATTGCTTAATTATAATGATATAACCATGAGATTGTAGGCGCATCGCTGAACCTCGTAAATCTTTTTGTTTTTTCATTTATTTCTTTAATGACTTCTGGTTACTCAATAACAATAAAATAGGTGATTGAAAAGATTTTTTTAATGCCTTTGAAGAAATTTTTTTAATGGATTAGGAGAGGAGTTAAAGTTAAAATAAGTTAATTTTGAGGGGTGTCTATGCAGAGAAAAAAAATGTTAGTGTGACTAGGGACAATGTACGTTGAGGTGAGAATTGTTAAGAAAGAATTAGTTGAATTTGTCAATATTTGTTACTTTAGATTTTTTTTATGATTTTATTTGGATTTTTAGTTTATGTAAATAGAGAAAAAATTTAAATTAATGAAGGAAATGGGACTAATTTACAATTTGAAAAGCAATTTATTAGTGATGATTTTGTTGTTGTGGTTTTTTTTCTTCAATATATTTTTATTTATTTATTTATTTTTTTGACACATGACGATAAACGTCACGGTCCTCCCACTGGGAAAAGTCAAGGACAGACACCAGAGTATCGCTCCACAGTACACTCACCCAAACACAAAGCATCACGTGAAGCAAGGCTCAAACACGTGATCTTCATAAAATTTTTGGGGACCTGATACCACTAGGCCATTAGGCCGATGGTATTTTTTATTTTATTTGTGTTGGATCGATGACAATCGTATTTTTATCAAAATTTAGTTCAATCCTACTCTAGCTATCACAATAAAGTACGTGATGGTGATCTATGTGTACAAAATATCTAAAATCTTTTGACATTTCCAAATGTACTTTTAGAAAACCTACATTTTCCTTTTCAAAAAAAAAAAACCTACATTTTATTAAAAATTAAACAATTTATTAAAAACAAAACAAATAATTATTTCTATCTTTAATCTTTCTTTTATGGATTTTTTTTTCTTTTAGAGAAATTATGAGATGTTGTAAAAATAAAAACTAATGAGATGGATAAATAAGTAAATATTAAGAGAGAACAAAATGAAATACTAGGCCAAATATTAGAGACAAAGAGAAGGGAAACTCATTAAAATCCAAGTAATTAACTTGGACTAAATTATTGAATTGATCCGTCCATACCTGCCGTTTTGTTGATGTCTTTACATGGTTTATTTAAAATTTATTTATATCATTTTTGTTAATCTTTGGATCTCTAAAAAAGTTTATAGAAATGGGCAGATAACCGTAAAATCTTTTTTTTTTAAATGACTTTTCGAGAAGGGTGGTAGATAATTAAACGTCAAGTGACATAATTCTATTAATGTTCAACACCCTCATTAGTACTCGGTCTTAGCCTAAAAAATTAGAAAATTGTAAGTGCATAAATTCAAATCATAGTTGAATATGAGGAATTCGAACTTTTATTAGACGATGAATTTTAAATATTAAGCTATTGTTGTTTTTCTGATTAAAGTTATATTTTTATGTATTTAAATCTGTTACTCATATTTTTTAGCAGATACACTTACAATCTGAGTAGGTAGTTGATATCGCTAAATGAGTAGTTTGAGAATTAGAATATATATATCTACAATCTTTGTGTTTGATCTCCTCGTGGTCCAAAGTATAGATGGTGACTACAAACCCGGTACCAATAGAACAAGTTCAAAATGAGTAGGCAACTAAGCAAAGATGCAGGATAGTGGGATATATCTATATGTGATCTAGAAGATAACGGATGTTTCTAATTTGATCAAACTTATCTTCTCTTCTTAGCATTTGGAATTACTCATGCCCTATTTTACTCCCCCAACTAAACACACATTTATTCTCCCTTACTGCCCCACTACACCTCAAAAAATCTCCCAATTAAGTAATGTCTAACAGTGAGATGCATAATACATTGTTCAATTTGTAATTTACAGTTACAAGCATGTAGATATAGACAGTTAATTGACAAATGCTTGAAACAATTGATGATGATGAAACTATTTTGGTGCTATCTTCAAAATATACAAAGCCATACGATTTAACTCATTCAACTCTCATCTCGTAGTGGTAGTTATTAATGATATATATATATATATATATAATATTTTTTTTATAAATATTAATTATTATAATCTCTAATTTAAATTAATTTAAAATTTTTAATATTTATAATTCTTTTGAGGTTGAAGTTAGTAAGCATCTCTCAGTCTAAATTCTGATTCCACCACTACTCTTAGGCCACTTTCTCCTTATACTTTTCTTCTTTGCTATCTTAATTCATGCAAAAAAGAATGAGCATTGCTAAAAGAATTTTATAATAAATATAAAATAATACAAGAAAAAATATGAACAAGAGAATAAAAATGCTTGTATACAGACCACATCAAGATTCAAGAAGACGGACAACAACAAAAACATATATATATATATAAATATATAAAAAGAAGAAGAATAACATGACTTATAAGCACCAGAAAAAGGCAAAATAAAATAAAATAAAATAAAATAGAACAGTTTTAGTAGTATAAAATTAAGAAATTAATTTAATATCAGCCAGAACCACAACAAAATTATTGGTAGGAGTAAAACCTATTGGTTCCCGCAAAACTAGGTAATGTTCTTGTGTGGGTACCATACTATGGTCATTTTTTATTTTGAGGATTAAACTTCAATTTGTATTATTTAGGTCATTTAATTTTAATTTGTGTTCATTGAGATGGTACTAAAAAGATTTATGGGAGAATTTGATAACATATACACCGAATTTGCCACATCAACACTAGTTTGTCGTGTCATCTGTATATGCCACGATGACACTCTTATTTGATTCAAGTGATTGGCAGGTGCTGTGTCAATAAGAGTGGTCATGTGGTCCATTTTGGTCACATATCATCGTCGTTGTATATAGATGACGTGCAAATTGATGTTGACATGGTAAATGTGGCGTATATGTCATTAAATTCTCTTTAGAATTCTTTTGGTACTCTTTCGGTGAACATTAATCAATATTAAATGACAAAAATGATACAAATTGAAGTTCGATACTCAAAATAAAAAATAACTATAAAATGATACCCACTAAATATATTTACCCCCGCAAAACCATTCAAGTTGTAATTTGCCATCTCTTCTTTCAATGGCTTTTCTCTTTTTTTTTTTATAATATTAATATTTTATAAAATATATATATACATGTCAAAATTATTTGATTCAAGTGATTAGTGGTAAAATCTCTTATGACTTCAGAGTCTTGAGAGTTTGAATCTTTTATGTCCATATACATATATCTTAATCATTACTTTAGCAAGTTTAATTAATGTAATCTTTCCTCCATCTAAATCAAGCCAACTTTAATGATAAATTAAGGTGCATATAATTATGTAAAGACCCCACAAGTAAAGGTAAACAGGAATATACTATTGCCAATTATTGCTGTCCATCTCATGATCCCATTTGAATAACATATTCCTTTAAATATTCGCATGCGCTTTAGACCAAGGGGAGAATATTATTTTATCCCTTTCTTATCCTTCTTTAACATGCCTCTCACGTACGACATATTTATCCTGCACCAGTCCATAAATGACAAAAGTTGGAACGATCACCAGCCGTCCATTCGTTCTAAATCGTGGGAGTTCTATTAGATTAATGTGCATCCGCGAGTGAGATTAACGATGAGATTCTGGCCCATGACAACGCACCACGTTTCAGGAAATCATTGGGTATAGCACGTCACGTTTCACTTAGATTTTGGGAAACGGCCGGTGATAAGATAATTTAAAATATTAGAAATTCTTGTTTTAGAGTTTTCCTTTTTCTGGCTCTTGGAAAAATTATCTATTTATATATTTATAGGAAAAAAAAAGAAAATTTCTGAGAAGAGGATGAGAAACGCGTTTCCCACAAACCATTAGCCAATGACTCCCGTGGAAACCGGGCCAGCCGGTAATAACACGCACGTTTATAGCAAAAGCATCTTACATTGCACCCCCTAATATTCCACAAAATCAACCCCATAACAACAATAACAATTAAAAGTTTTCAAGGGGGTAAAAATTGAGGGGGAAAAAAAAAACAAACGTAAATATAAAGCGCAAAGATCATTTGTTTATATTCTCCAACTTTGTCCCTGTCCTTCATCCCTCAGAAGGACCAGAGCCATGGCTGGTGATCTCCACAAGCCTCAGACTCTGGCCCTTGTTCTAATGGTGATTGCTGAAATATCTCTCTTCTTTTCAATCATCTCCAACGCCGAGCTCCAGAGGTTTCACCACCCAATGAAGAACGATGACTCCGTCAATCTTCTCGTCATTGGTGACTGGGGAAGGAATGGCAATTATAATCAATCTCAAGTTGCTGCTCAGGTCAAATTCATGATTTCATGTACTCAGCAGATAATAATAATAACAAATTACAGGGCGGTTTTTACGAAATATATATATAAATGTGAATTGAGTTATGCAGATGGGAAAAGTAGGGGAGGAACTAGACATTGATTTTGTGATATCAACTGGGGATAATTTCTATGAAGATGGACTGGAGGGTGTGCATGATAACAAGTTTGCAGACTCATTTACCAACATTTATACTGCTAAAAGCTTGCAGAAGCAATGGTACAGTGGTATGTAATATATATATATATACAAGTATGTACATACATATGTGATGAAATTGGAGATGAAGTTTTTGCATGGTTTGTAGTTTTGGGAAATCATGATTACAGAGGAGATGTGGTAGCTCAACTCAGCTCTGTTTTTCAAAAGATTGATAACCGGTGGCTCTGCATGAGATCTTTTCATTGTTGATACACGTAAGTGAAATCAAATATATGTGAATTTTTTTGAGACAGAATTTGTGAGACATATGTTTGATCTAACCTGGTTTTGCATGTTTCAGAGATGGTTGAGTTCTTCTTTGTTGATACAACTCCTTTGGTGTTGAAGTACTGGGTCGAACCGGAGGATCATCATTATGACTGGAGAGATGTTGCTCCCCGGCCTCAATATGTTGCCAACCTATTGAAGGTAAATCGCGTCGTTTTCTTTGATGATTTCTGTCTGTTTATTTTAAGAGATTTGATTGTATTATAAGATAACAATCAATGAAATAATGTCTCACGATGAAATGTGTTTGTCGGGTTTCTAGGATTTGGACGCTGCATTGAAAGAATCGACGGCAGAGTGGAAGGTTGTAGTTGGTCACCACCCGATAAGAAGTGTTAGCGAACACGGAGACACTCAGGAACTTCTTGAACTACTACTTCCGATGCTCAAGGTAAGGAATTTATACCTGTCTCATGATTAACTTGATGAGATGTTAGATCTGATAGTGTTGAAAAATCTTCAGGCTAATGAAGTCGATCTTTACCTGAATGGACATGACCATTGCCTTGAACACATTAGTAGTATCGACAGGTAAAATCGTGTCGATGAATTTAATACTCTCAGTGATCATTGTGAGAATAATTCGGAAGAGTTGTGTTGTTCTTGCAGTCCGATCCAGTACTTCACCAGCGGTGCAGGTTCGAAGGCATGGAGAGGGTGTCTATAAACAAAATGCAGATGATTTGAAGTTCTTCTATGACGGCCAAGGGTTCATGTCGATGAAAGTGACCAAGACGGATGCGAAGATCGTGTTCTACGATGTCAATGGCCAGAGTTTGTATGAATGGAGCATGACCAAACAACTTAACACATTCATGTAGGAGATGATCAGCTAGGATAAGTTTTGGCTATAGATAATGTCATTGGAGATTGGACACCAGATTTCTGCAATTGTAGGAGTTTGCATGGAAGAGATACAGAATGAACTGCAGAACCTGTGAAAACAGAGAAGTGAAGATTGTCACTGGAAGCATGAATTAGTATCTGTTTCTGTAAAAATTAAATGAAGTTCAAGATCATTCCTGATTTTATCTACAACTGATGATTACCATTTAATTCTTTTCTTTTGGTTTCTACTTGCATTTCAATATGATGAGTTTTCTCTGTTGAACTGAACAAGAAGCAATACTAAACACAATTAAAATCCATTAGAACATAACAAACATGCACTCAAAGTAAGCACAGTACTTAGCTCTATATAAGTCAAAATTCACACAAGTAGTTGGGAAAACATTTGAGAACGTGGAAATAGGAACAAATGAGCAATAATTTGAATAAGGCAAATCATGCCATGTGACATTAAAATTATTAAATTGCATGCATGTGCACTTGAGGCTAAATTATGACAAGGAACTACTTTAAGTGGCCATAGTAAATAAACCATTCATTCTGCCTTCCATCTCATGATTCTCATCTGACTCCACTAGAAAGATTCTCGGTCGGCATCCAAATCCAATTGCAAAGTGAGTATGGATCCACCAGCCAAGAAAGCATGCATCTGGTGAAAGCATTAACTGCTTTAGTGATGATTTAAAAAAAAAGAAAAAAGAAAAGAAGAAAAGATGGCATTAAGATAAGGGATGAGAAGAAAGAAAGTATAACAATAATTGAAGCATAAAATGAATGACAGAAAGTAATATGAAGTATTCCTCTGCAAATTTTCAAATCATGACTTTGCATTCAAAATTGCCACATTGAATTCACTATTGTAGTATAGTAACCTATTTAAGCAATAGTTATTCCAACATTCTCATAAGCTCTTCATTCAACAGCATGAGCATGGCCTTGTGCAGCTCATATCACAATGATGAAGTCTAGAATTCTGTGACATGATCAAAAAGTAATAACAGGATGCAACTGTAATACAGTAGTTAGTTCTTCTGGTGACAAGGTAAAAACTGACATTTAATCAACAAAATCACAAGTTTTGAGCAGCATGAGAAACAAATGAGAGGAATCTTGACATGGAAATGCCAGAGAAGAGATTCAGAAACTGTATGAAATGATCAAATTGTGGAAAAGGTACCTTGCAATACTGGCATAGATAAGTGAGTTTGGAATAGTTTCATTTGGCTCAGTCATTGTGTTTCTCAACTTCAGAGGGTTCAGCCAAGTATATGATCTGATGATTAATCCATTGCGGCAATGAAACCACCAAGTGCTCGTGCAATTTACCAATGTAAACTTTCCATTTTGCAATTGCAAGTGCAAAGTCATCCCAATTAAAAAAATTCGGATTGTCATCATAAGACACGCAGCCTAATACCTCCTCAGCAAGTTTGAGATCACCTGTTAAAACCAAATGAAAATAACTTGTCTTCTCCAATAAAGATGGTTGGGGTAATTTTGCAGAGCTGCTACATTTTCTTGCCGCTTTTAGTTCATGAGCTTTCCAGTAGTAGAACTGCACCACCTGTCGCAATAATTCCATTTCAGAGTTACAAGGCTTTAATACCCTAACAAAGGCAGCGAATTACTCCATCTAATACACTAAATTCTAGATTATTTTTTGTTTCACATGTTTTACAAATCAGAAAAGAAAATTACATTTACGTTTTTTTCTTAATGCCACATTGAACTGATGCAAAAAAGAACTAAATTTCATAAGATAATGAAAACTGCTTTTCAATATCAAAAACATCTCTATGGCATCAACATTCAAATGCTCGCTGGTAATGATTATTTACTTCCAACATTATCAACAATCAAGCTCATTATTACAAGAGTGAGGGCACCACC
The DNA here is from genome assembly GCF_009730915.1 of Dioscorea cayenensis subsp. rotundata. Lineage (NCBI taxonomy): Eukaryota > Viridiplantae > Streptophyta > Magnoliopsida > Dioscoreales > Dioscoreaceae > Dioscorea > Dioscorea cayenensis. The sequence goes on from NC_052488.1 coordinate 21,307,628, forward strand.
TGGAGGGCATGCAAACTATTTGCAAATTCTTCTCCCAGTATCACATCACCTCTGCTGAGTTGCAAGGGTCTTGCAAGTAACTCTTCATAAGATGAATCAGATGTCTCGCATTTTTTTTTACTAGTTGAGCAGAAATTATACCCAAGGATGTGCACTCTGGCACACCGCACATCAAAACCCAACTGATCATGCCCGTGAGAAAACCAATACATATTATCTGAGGCAGGCACTGGGAGGAAAGGATCAGAATGATTATCTTCATTGTTCAATAGCCTTTCAGAGAGAAGACTGATGAGTTTGGCATCTTCATCATGAGCACTATCTCGAGTAAACCAAAGAGTTAAGGTTAGTCTTTCACCCTCAGTCACCTATCAAACCAGAAAATAGTAAGCAAAAGGAAAACTACGTGAAATATTCCTAGTATTCTAAACAAGACCTAACTAAACCCAAATGTGTTTCCATGCTGTATTATACAGATTTTTTCTTAATTATTTTCTAGAAAACATTAAAATTAATGGATATTTGCATATACACATCTACATCTCTCTTTCAAATGTTCCCTTTGAGGATGCATGAGAGATTTGGGATCAAAAACTAAGAGTTCAGGAACAAATCACCGAGTTGCATCACAATTAACTATTCAGTGGAAAGACCTGTTGGAACATCTGATTAGTCACGAAAATACAATAAAAATATGAATTGCATGGAAAACATGTGAATGCTAACATGAAGACATCCAGAGTTCATCATTCAATAACAAAAGTTCCAACTACACCGCGGAAAACATTCACATACTAGAGAGAAAACTCATTATATTTGGAAGAATGGGTAGCTCAACATGCTAGGAACATCAATTGCATCCATCACCGAAGATGCAACTTATTGTAGAACATAACGTGACGGAAAGTGAATACCTCATCTACAGAATGAACGTTGCGACTGTCAGCCGTATAGATCAAGACATCCTGATGACAAGGAAAAACATGTAGAAGTATCATGAATAATTTGTTACCATTGCATCAATGGTGAAAAACCAGTGCTACACATGGTCTTGGGAAACTTCCTACCCCAACAACTGGAAAAATAGATGCGGGCTCCCCGTCCTTGAAGTGGAATACTCCACCTTTAAAATCCTTCCCATGACTGTTCAAGTAGCAAACTGCCTTTGTGTATAATAAAGTTATCAGATTTTGTCAACAAGTATTTGAGATTATCACTCACAAAAACAACAAAAACAAAAAGCATAAAAACTGAAATTTCTAATCATTGGTTGACACACAAAAACTGATGCAAGTGAACAATATGATTTGGTAAAACTAACTACTATTTAATCCCTCTTCTTTTTACCACTTGCACGGCATTATAAAGAAACAAACTTTAGGCACACCAAGAATAGAAATAAACCAGTGAATAATCAACAAGATAGATAAAGCTCAAATCAGCATGTAAAATAAATACCGGGGACAGTACAAACCTGCAAACCATATCCGAAGATAGAAAACCATAAGTTACTGAAGTAGCTTGAATTACTAGAGAAAGGGAAAGACAACTCATCAAAAAACGAAGAACAAAGAAAAAGATCTCCACATACCGCAAAATCTCTCTGTTTAAGGTAAGGCCTATTGTCATCACTGTGCCATCCAATTGATGCCCCTTTACACCAACTGCAAACAGTCAAATTCAAATCACGAGAAAAAAAATTAATTCATTGTTTTTCATTCTCAGACGCATCTAGTTTTTCTCAACAAACCAAACACACACTCCAAAAACAACAACAACAACAAAAATTAAAATTTTTAATTTTTTTTTAAAAAAAAAATACAATTTTTATGGATAAATTGTTTCCGTTCTTCAATTCTAGCTCAATCCAAAACACATAGAGAAAGCAAAGAGATGAATGGAAATTAAGGAGATAGACCTGATGAGACCAGTGAACTCGAGGAAGAGGTCAAAGTGGCAGGAAAAGAAGTCTTCAGCGAGATCCTTGATCCTATTGCGGATGGATACAAAGGGGAGGATGAGATGGGGGCAGTTGGTGGCGATGAGGTGGGAGAGGGTGGTGGAGAGGACGCCGGGCCTGTAGCCCATAACGCCGCAACTCCGATGGATAAACTCCAGCTCCTGCGCCCAAATAGCGTCGCATATGAACTAGAACTACATACATAGAAGTAGAGAGATTGAAAGAGGAAACCATGGACCTTGCATTGATCGACGGTGATGAAGTTGTGGAGAAGAAGACGGGGATGTTCCGCCATCGCCGTCGGAGCAGAGCTCGTTGTCATTCAGAGAATAAAATGCGTGTTTTTTTGGAAAAAAAGCTAAATTAATTATTAGTCCTTGGATGGTTTATCATGACTAATTAGTCCTTGGTTTCTCAAGAGAATTTCTAGTGAATATTTTTAATTAAATTACAAAAGAAAGTTTTGATAATTTTTCTAATGAATTTGTAGTCTCAGGGATTATTTTTATTTTTTATTTAAAAAAAAAAGTTGGATAAACCACTAATAATAGATAAAGTAAAAAGTACAACTACCACTCAGATGTGGTAAGAACAGTCAAAAGACACAACAAAAAATACAACAGGGAGCCAAAGTCCCTAAAGATACAACATCAACAAAAAAACTAGCCCGATCCAAGGTCATGAGCCTCCTCGGTAGGGTGAGAGTCATCGAGGTCCATCGCACGGGAGCCAAGAAACTCCAGATTTCTCTTGACAGTAGAGATCCCCTCCTCCATCTTCGCCCTGACACCGTCTGAAAGAGCAGAAGATCAATATTAAAAAGGACACCCTGAGTAGGCAAGACATTGGCATTAAAAATACAATCATTCCTGACAAGCCAAATGTTCCAGATTATCGCTTTTTAATCCAAAAATATGATAATCAATATTAAAATCTTTTATTTGAAGTAAAACTATTAGTTAAAATAAGTTTTAATCCAGAAATAATGTATAGGCTTTATTATAAAATGATGAATATAATGAAAGACAAGTTCGTTTTTATTTGTATATAGTTTAGTTTTTCATTTGTATTGGAGATATTTAGATTGTTATAATTTAGAATATTAAAAACTGAATAAATCTGCTGCAGTGGATAAGTGAATATTTATTATAATTCAGCTTTTTTTTTTGCTTTTTTTTAATATTAAAAATGTAAAAAATTTATAAAAAGTTATTCCTTTTTTAATTTTATTTTATAGAATCATTGCTTTATAAAAATTATACTGGAAAAAATATTTATACACAACCAATTCATTAAATATTGGATATTCCAAGTTATGTTTGCATAGGTGATGTTCACCAATTTAATAACAAACCAATTAATTACTATTAATGCTTTGATAAATCTATTTGGTAAGTCTCTTTACACACAACATTGCAAATGTTTTTTACTTACAAATGTTATAAATTAACAACCTTATACATGATGACACTTCGTACATGTGATATAATGGACCACACCTTTGACAACTCCATATATTATTTTGTACCTTATCCAAAAGGATTGATAGGACAAAATAAATATAATATCCATTTCATGATCACAATAAAATATAAAACAAAATCATCCTGACGGTTCACAATATTCTCAATAATGAAATTTCACAACATTAGCAAAATCAAAATAATCCAAATTCACAGAAAAAAAAAAAATGCATGAAATATTAGAACCAAAGAACCAAGCATTCAGATAAAGAGCATACAAATTGTAACTTGAGAAATAATTGATTATTGGAGAAAACTTAAGATGTGGACCCTCACTAATACACAAATTTAAGGCAACAGAAAACAAGCTACTGCTCAAAGAACAGAGCATCACAATCTTCTCAAATGTCAATAGGAAAATAAGTTGAAAAATAATGAATAAATTGGTTGCAACCTTGTCCAAGCTAAACATGAAAATATGAGGAAAGAAAGGAAAAAGAAACAAGCAAAAATTTCCAGCAATGTTCTGCACCTCACTCTTTCATTCTCTCAGTATTTAGAAACACTTCCTGTGGACAATGGATGGGCCAGATTCGTCGTACTCTGCCTTGGAAATCCACATCTGCAATCAAAACAAAAATTCTGGTTAATACCAATTGTTGTGTGCCTGTGTGTATTTTATAATGTGAGAAGAAGATGGCAACACAAACCTGCTGGAAAGTGCTGAGGGAAGCCAAAATAGAACCTCCAATCCAAACACTATATTTTCTCTCTGGTGGAGCTACCACCTTGATCTTCATGCTGCTAGGTGCCAATGTTGTTATCTCCTTGCTCATCCTGTCAGCAATACCAGGGAACATAGTAGACCCACCACTGAGAACAATGTTACCGTATAGATCCTTCCTAATATTGACATCACACTTCATGATGGAGTTGTATGTGGTCTCATGTATGCCAGCAGCCTCCATTCCTATCATTGAGGGCTGGAAGAGAACCTCAGGACAGCGGAATCTCTCGGCACCAATGGTAATCACCTGGCCATCAGGAAGCTCATAGCTCTTTTCCACAGATGAGCTGGTTTTGGCAGTCTCCAGTTCCTGTTCATAGTCCAGAGCAATATAAGCTAGTTTTTCCTTCATGTCACGCACAATTTCACGCTCAGCTGTTGTGGTGAAAGAGTAACCACGCTCGGTTAAAATTTTCATGAGAGCATCAGTAAGGTCACGGCCTGCCAAGTCCAAACGAAGTATTGCATGTGGAAGTGCGTATCCTTCATAGATTGGAACTGTGTGGCTGACACCATCCCCAGAATCCAGCACAATACCTGAATGCACATAAGTTACAGATGTGCATCTCCAATATGACTATTAAAAACATCCAGCAATGATCAATACTGTTAACCTCTGGTCATTATTTTATATGAGATAGTATAAAAGATGTATTCTATTTTCAACAAAGACGAATATACAATTGTAGGAAACAGCTACAACAAGATCATGTATGTGTAATGTAACATAAAGCAAGATGAAAAATAAATTGACATCTAGATGGGCCAGAATTTAAAAGGGGGATCTTAAGTAAATATGAGATGGATAAATTTGCATGGTCTGGAATCATATTGATATTTGTTTAATCCCTAGGTTATGAGATAGGGACCCCATGGTCAATTAAAACACTCCAAAAGATTTAACCAGTGACTAATAATAACAGCCTGGTAGTCAAGCATTCCAGAAACAGCATGCAGAAATTTGACTGCAAATGGATAACCATGTAAATAAAGTATACTATGCAAAGTTCTAGTCCAATATTTAGCTAACTGAGACAAATCCTGCAAAGCTTAACGAGGAATTGACAAATAAAAATCAATCAGCCATAAAATAATCAGCTTATCCATACCTGTTGTGCGACCACTAGCATAAAGAGAAAGAACAGCCTGAATGGCAACATACATAGCAGGAGTGTTGAAGGTTTCAAACATAATCTGAGTCATCTTCTCACGATTAGCCTTGGGATTAAGAGGGGCCTCAGTAAGGAGAACAGGATGCTCTTCCGGAGCCACACGAAGTTCATTGTAGAACGTGTGATGCCATATTTTCTCCATATCATCCCAGTTGTTCACAATTCCATGTTCAATTGGATATTTCAGTGTTAAGATACCACGCTTGGATTGAGCCTCATCTCCAACATATGCATCTTTCTGACCCATGCCAACCATTACACCGGTATGTCTTGGGCGACCAACAATGCTAGGGAACACAGCCCTTGGAGCATCATCTCCAGCAAAACCAGCCTATTAAATGACAGCAAAAAGAACATAAAAACACTTTAGAAGTGCATGACAGATTATGAAAAGCAATGGCATGCATCAGTCTACAAAGGATCAAGCTCCAATCTGAGTTTCGATCATATTGATTTTTTTTTTTTCATATTAAAGCCAAATCAATGTTTCTCTTTAAATGAACAGGAATAATACATCTTAGATTCTTAAAAGTTCACATACCTTGACCATCCCAGTTCCATTGTCACACACAAGAGGCTGAATATCCTCGGCATCTGCCATCTTCTGTCTCTGATACAATAAATTATACTTTCAGAAAGCATATATAAAACTAGAAGGAAAAAATAAATATATCATATACGACAAACATGAAAAACAAGAAAAATGAGATAACCAGGTTAAAAAACAAAGAGCCAACTTATTTAAACCCTAGCTGACTCACATAATTGGTGGTAATTTTTTTTTTCAATGGCACTTAGATAGTTCTGTAAAGGATTGATGAAGTAGACAAAGTTCAGCTGAAATTTTTATGAAATGTGTGGCAACTGAAACATCCCATAACAGATGCCCTTTTCCAAACTAATGCTGCACTTACCAATGGTTACATTAAAAAGTTTCAACTCTTTTATCAATTCAATCTTCTCTGTTTCATCCACCAAAATCTTCCTTTCTTTAATGCTTTAATGTAAATATTATCCATATATTTAAATTAGATCTAACTAAATACTTGATCACAGATAACTTTCAGATGCTTCAAATTTGCTGGTCAAAACTTTCTCTTTTATAGGCAACAATTGAAAATTTTGTGCTAGAAAATTGGAAACTTTAGGGCTTCAAACTGAAACAAACTCTCAACAAATAATCTACCACATTTTAGAAACAAAGAATAATAGATGAAGCACGAGTTCTCAAAAACCGTAGTAAATGCATACCATTCGCAATATATACATATATATTTTTAAATTACATCAAAGATACATACAAAACACCAACCATGTTATAGCGAACAAAATCAAAACCAGAGATCAATAAAATGTAAATCAAGACAAACACAAACTACATAAACAGACGAGACCAGCAAGGAAATGCAAATCAAAGAGGAGATGGAGATGGAGAGATGGATACCGAAAAGGAAGATGAAGAAGCTGGGGATGAAACGAAACCCTAGATATCTCGCTCTCTATCTCTCGCGCTCTTGGCCCTCGGTGTAGTTTGATAGCGCATTCGGGCTCTTTCGTTTCTCGGTTTTAATGGCTTTCGAGGGGGAAGCTGAGCTGGAGTTGATTTCAAGGGCCCCACAACGAATGGAAGCCCTGAGTTCACGACTCGGCCGAGCCCGATTCTCTCTCTCCCGGACCGGGTTTTTGGGGGTTCCCTTCACACGTGTCGATCTCTGCTTTTACAGCTGTTTTTATATATATATATATATATATATACATTGGACCAGATATCTAAGACTTTAATTAATTTCTTTTTTAAAATAATAATAATAATAATAATCTCAAAAATTGAGATAATAGTTTGAAATGATCAATATAAAAAAAATAAACAAATTGTGTATGAAGGGTTATATGCTCGCATTACATTACTGAATTTTGATAAACAATATGTTTTAAGTGTATTAGTTTCACTTGATAATTGAGATTAAAATAATCATGGGAAGAAAATTTAAAACTAATGATAATTGATGGTGTACTAGTTAGTACGTCCAACCATCAAAGCAGCTTTTAGTCTGTGAAAATTGATTGCTAGCAAAACCATAACCATGCTTTACGGGTGGAAAGGGTGGTGGATCCAAGAAAGTGCTCCTGGAGTGTCATAATAAGACATGCATAATTCTGAAATGATAATAATAATAATAATCATTGTCAAGTCCCAATATCAACTGCCATTTTAACATATCTGCAAATAAAAGTGACAGTGCCGGCAACAAAGACTGCATAAGATAGTTGAGAACTAATAGCAATTCTCATTCATTCCAGTGAAGTTCCTAAAGACTAGAGCATACATGTTCCACAAACTCCACTACAAAAATGTCAACGAGAAAGCCACTAAGGACAAACATCCCAGACTTGGAACCACGAAATAAAAATAAAAGGTTCTGGATTTCAAAGAAACGGATGAAAGGGAACCGGTGGAATTGTTCCGAGACCTCCGATGGCTGCCGCTTTTTACACTTTGACAAGCTCAATGCATCTATGCAGACAATCCTTTCCTGTGTATTATACCCTTCTTCTATAGAACTAGCTTAGATTGTTGATCTTAATCATTTATCAAGATGCACTGGTTGTTGCCTTGTTTGCCACTTTCCTCCTGGTATTGCTACATTGCTGTTCATCCTTACCATTTGCCCTTCCACTGGGACTGGAACCATCGTTTGTGTTTCCATTTGATCCCAATTTGTGTGGTGTTCCATCACAGCCTATTCCTTGGAGGAGCATTGTTGTTATCTGAGTGTTTATTGGCCCCATTGTAATTCTCAGTAACCTCTGGTGCACAGTTGGCTTCATTAGATGTTGGTGTCATTGACAGTTGAGATGCGGGAGGAAAAAGGCCTGGCCCTGATGGAGGAAGGAAGACTCCGGTGCCAGGAAGCGGTAGTCGTGGAGCAGGATGCCTTGGAGGAGCTGCCCTCGTCCACCCAGATGATGTCGGTGGTACTGGGATGTGTGCAGTGTAAGTTACAGGGACAGGGAGCAACTGGTGCCGGTGCAACAAATATTGGTTGAATTCCATTTGGTGGTGGCATATGTTGAGGCCGGATAGATGGGGCTGGAAGAACACCAGTAGTGGGAGCAGCTCCGTAAGGCTTTGGACTAGGATGGCGAGTGAGTCCTGGAGATCTAATTTGTGGTGGTCCCAAATGAGAGGGTGGCGGTGTGGTTGATGAAGGAAAAAGAGAGGGCTTCAGATGGGGCATTCTTCATGGGTTGATGCTTTCCAAATGTCAAAAGAATCCGTTCCTTGCGTAAGGATGGGATGGCATGCCGTGCCACATCTGCACTCCTACCTTGGATAACAAGAAGGTCCCTGTCACCATGAAGGGATCAAATTATTAAGAATCAGAACAGATAAAAGAGGAACTCTATGGTGGGCAGCTGGTCAATAATCACCTTCAGACAACAAACATAGCGCAAATCAAATCAAACATTATAGAAACATAAACACATTCTTAAGGAACCAACAGCCATTCATCCTTAACAAAATAAGAACTTGATGGAATAGATCAAAAGAGAAGCAAGTGTAAGTGTTATCTAGCGGAAGTGCACTAGTCTAAAATGAGTAAAGAAGAAATATAACCTATCAAAAAAGGAGGAAAGAAGGACTATACCCTGGTGTGAGAGAAAGCTTAAGAGAACCTCTATAATCTCCCACGGAATCAATTCTGACAGATTTACCGAAAACCATGTCACATTCTGTCAAGAATAAGTTACAAACAGGCCTACCAAACCAAAGTGGCCACAGGTGCGGCTGTGAATGATCCCCCTACACATTACTAGACAAAGTCAACTACATAAATTAAAAAAATCAATAAAGAAGTGTCCACAATAAAATTGAGGTCACCCACCTCATGAAAGAAATCCACAACACAAAAATCAGGTTTGTCAGATAGAATGTGCAGGTCAATGGCACGATCAAGAACATCCTGCAGCAAGCTAGGAATAGCTTTCACCCTCCTTTCTGAAATGTGATGTATATAAGCAACTAAGAAACTACAAGAAATAGAAAAAAAAAAAAATAGAAAATTTTTTTTTACAGAGACTTGCCCCATGAGGCTCCAGAAAAATTTTCATCCTCCAGAGGCGCTTCAGCAACAGGGATACCCAGCTGAATCATTAGCCTCCCATGTCCCTTCATTGGTCTCTTGTGTACTACAACTGTAGGGCCTGCTTTTAACAATTAAAATAATATAGCCTTTTGACTTCCAGCACGTCAATACTATATCTAAAACCATGGAAATCATCAGCAGAAATTACTACAGATAAGGATAAACTTTGGTATCAGATAAAATAGATAACCAAAAATTTCTAATCCAAAGTTTAAATGCATAGTCTCTTCCAAGCACAATAAAACATGCAAAATCGTAGCAATACTTTCTAAACGATGGGCCTACATTCAATCATGGAAAGGCAAAAGAGCATTTGAATTTTTCCTCACAATTCCCCTGAAAATCTTCATTTACGAGCACACACTCTGTGATTTCAAAATTTTTGCATATTGACCACATAGACAGATTGGTGATAAAACTTTTATACCATTTACAAATGACAGACTTCTAAATGAGCTGCATGGGTGTGTATATTTAAAGTTATACAGGTACTAGATAGGATAAGGACCAGGGCATTTATGGTGCTATATAGATGCATCAGAAATATAAAGTTATCTGTTTGAGCCTACCTTGAAATTCACCTCTTTGACCAGCAACTCGCAACTCATTCACCAATGAAACAAGTTTCGAAACTTCGGAGCTATCAAGCAGCTTTTCATACAGCTTAAGACCTTCAACTATGTTTCCCTACAAACATTTGTAAAAAAATCTAACAGTTACCGATGCCTAGTATATGATTTACCCAAATTAAAGCCCAATGGCATCTGGGAAGAGATTCAAGATTTTGCCAGAACCCACCATTTTCCCATCATTTGCTTCCTTGCTGAAAAATTCTTTGGGAACTGGACAATGATAATGTTTCTCCCCTTGAGCTGGAATTCCACCAACACCATGCCCACAAGCCTCATTGCTGGTCCCTAGGAGTAGTTAAAAGGTTATCAATATCAAAAAACTCCCATAGTAGTTGACAGTAGGAAAGAAGAAGTTTCTCCTCAATAAACTGAAATCCCAGTGCAAAGTATCACAGAACAGAATGCCGTTTGTGAGAAAACATTACATTCAAATATTTAAGGCGCCGTTAGGAAATGGCATGCAAATTTATGATTATATTTTTAGAATCCAAATTCCACTGTACTTTCAGCTTACTTTTTGTCCAGTTGCATTTGCAATATCAAAATCCAGCAAAAGGAGCTTTGTGAATGCTTCATGTGCACAGAAATATTGAATAATTTCAGTCAGTCACAATCATAACTAAAACATGGGGAAGAAAATGAATGCATGACTGAAAAACATGAACAAAATGGCTACAAATCAACACATTCTTTGTGGCTACCAAACCAAAAAAAAAAAGAGAGAGAGAGAAATTATCTTTTAACTTGATACAAAATACTATGATTTTGCTCACAAATACGGCTCTTAAGATGTTAAAAATGCTTAAAACCCCATTTGTTTAAATATATACAGCGGAATTTGAACAAGAAAAATAACTACCATCCAATATAATTAAAAGCTTACTTGACAAATGTGATTTGTCACAATCACCCTTGCTAGCAGCAGGATCCAATTTACCACACCCAGCTTCAACCTGATGCTCTCCATCCTTTTCACTGAAGTCTACATCAGAACTAGGGTTGTCACCCACTACTGCATGGCATGAGATTCATCAATCTGTAATGCCCTTGCATTACAAAATTTCATTATCTAGCAATTAAAATATAAACTTTGTGTAATAGGAGGTTGGGACTTATCAGCTTGACATAAGAACCATAAATTTATGCATATTATGAATAAGTTGCCACAGAGGAATATCAGGTTTTGAAATCTATATAACTATAGGTCATGGTAAAAATCATATCCGGATCGTTTATTTGGGTAGAAAACTATCAATTTATTAAGCCATCAAGTCATAGCTATCATTACAATGATTATTGTTCTTGAAGTCAATAGGGGATGGAAGCATCATGGCAGATTAGCATGATTATAGCCTCGTCATCAACTAAAACATGAGAATTAGAACCACAAGGAAAGTGATTGATAAAGTCTATTGGTCCCCAAGGCACTCTTTGGTAAACTGCACAAAAAGGCAAATGATTATAGTGTAGAAATGAACTGTTAACTCTTTCCCTATAAGAAAAAGGGTTCTAAGTTCTCAAACTATCCATTGGCAATGCCCAAAGCGCAAAAAATTCAGTCTGTAAGGGAACTTTTCTAGTTTCCATAATTTCCATAGGAAAACTTCTTTCCAAATATAATTAAGCATTCAGAAAAGCCATAAACTTTGCATTATTAAACAACAATCTCTTTGCTAGAACATATAAGTCAACCATTAATACACAACAAAATTAATATAACCATGAATCAAAATATACAGATATAGGCAGAAAACATAAACCCCCCTCTCTTTCTCTCTCTTTCTGAGAGTTGGTCCAAAATGTAAATCAGTTACAACTTTTTTGGGAAAGTATGTTCATCATAACATAAAAATAAAAGGATATTAGATCACCCAAAAAAAAAATCAATATAAAAAAAAAACTGCTTGTTTTATCCAGCTGGTGGTCATTGTCATCAAGAAAAAACATATAATCAACAGAACATTCAGATAAACAATAAATCACAGATAATTAGAATCATCAAAACTCACCTTCTCTTTCAGTCGCAACTTCCACGCTCTTCCCTTCCGATAATAGTTCTTCTCCCTTCAGTTTCCCTTCTTGGCTTTTCTTAGTCTTTTCTTCCCCTTTCTCTCCATCTCTGGCAGACAAAGCGAGAGAACTGTTGCTCCCCTTAATATTCTCAAGACGGTGTCCCTGTCCCTGCCGATGTCCATATCCCGGCCTTTTAAACTCCTTCTCCAGCGCCGGATGCTCAAACTGCCGCCGCTGCTGCTTTCTCCAAGCAGCATGCTGCAGCGCATTCCAGACATCCGCGATCGAGAAATAGTGCTGCATGTGGAGAACTGGGGTCCAATGAAATCGCCGCTGCTGGATGACACTAAACACATGTTTCGTATTCCCCCAGCTCGCCCGTGGCCCTCAGATGATGAATCAACGCATCTATAATAGCGTTTGCAGCCACAAACTCACCTTTGAGCCATGAGATGAACACATCCCGCTCGTCCGCCAGCATCTGCCGGTCGGCAAGCAATTCTCCACCGCCAGGGAACTGCATTTTCTCGGGAGCCACAGCCCCCGCGTTCCCCGATGGCGCCGCCATTACTACTCAACACCCACTAACTATGCTCCATTCCCACTTCCAATAATTCCAATCAATGAAAAAAAACCCCCAAAATCCGCTTAAAATTCCCAAAATAATCAATAAAACAACGAATAAAATTTAAAACTAAGCTAAAAAGCAACAGGCGAAAATAAATAAAAACCAGAGCTTTACGCAGCCACGCTAATTTCCTTCGATTTCAACTACAAAATCACAAAACATCCGCATACACACACAAAAATACTCAAATGGCTATTAAAACAAAGATCAAAACCCCGATTATCAATCAAAACCAATAAATCTCAAACAATGCAGGTATAATTCAGGCTTCTCCAAATCGATCCAATCAAAAACAAAAACGGCAGATCCAATCGACACAGATCGAAAACAATCCAACAGATTAAAGATGAACAGGAGGAAAACCGGAGATTCAGAGGGTGAATGAGAACGGAGGCAATACCAATCGATTCAAAGCTCCAATGAGATGTGAGATCGAGAAGGAGATGAGACTGAGATCTAGGGTTTTGGAATGGTGACTTGGAGAGCACGCATTCGGTGGTGGCGCTGAGAATGAGAAAAAATAAGAAGAGCGAATGAGAGAGAAGCGTAGCGCCCGGACTTTGGGGTGGAGGAGGGGTAGTTTGGGAATACCGTTGGATTCAGGTGCAGTGTACCTTCGCTCGTACTTTTGTCCTTAACGTGCTTCGGTGGCGTTAGTCGCACGATTGCTTCGAGATCGGTTTTCAGTGCTGATCTCGAGGCCCATCTGTGGTGGATAGTGGGCGTGTGGACTTGAGGTTGGTGCAAGTAGTCACCGAACTTCGAAGGGTTTTGCCGTTATCGTGTACCAATCTTTCTCACGAGCTCTCGCGCGATGTCGAGAGACTGATGGAACGTCGCCATCACCGTACATTTGCCTCGTGAAGTGTACCACTTGCTGATATCGAGGCGAGGCGATGACGTAATACACGAAAGTGAGGATATAATAATAAAATAATAATAAAACCTTATTAATGCTTGGATAAAATTTTTGATTTTCTTGTTAGTTTGTTTTAATATTTGAAGTGATAATGTAGATATTTTTGGGTAAAAAAAAAATCAGTGTTTCTAGAAGATCATGGTTGTTTTTAAGTAGGTTTAGGCTGTTTAGCAAAGATATTATTTATTAAATCTATTTTTATTTATAAAAAATATTAAAAATATGGATTCTCAAAAAATTGTAACTCTAGAATTTATGCAAAATTATTCCAAACGGACACTAAAAAATAAAAATGTTATCTATAGTTTCAATCGTAATCTGACAAAATATACAAATTGTTGATAACTTTTAATAAAAAAAGTATTTAAAATAAAAGTTATATTATCTTAGATTAATTAATTAAAAAATATAGAATGAGTTTTATTTGGTGTCAATTTCCAAATTTTTTGAGAAAGCGCGACAAAGATCGTGAACCTGCGTGACGCGGGAGCGCGAGAGGCCAACGCCGACCCACGCGCTCTCACATCGAGTAGAGACATGAGGGTTCGATCTCGGCCCCTCCCTCAAAACGAACGCCTCACGCAGCGACTCGATACTAATCGACCCAGGCCGCTTTGGTCAATTTCAAATTTTACTAGGTTTTTCCAACAATGGGGGACCTAATATAACCATATATCTTGGCTAACTATGGATGCACCAATCATGTCTTTTATTAAACTCACAGACAGGGAAAACTCTTTGGGTCAAATATACATTTGCACATGTCCCATAAATAAATTGTCATGCCAGAAAAGGAAAAAAATTAATGTGTAATTTTGAATGAGTGGATACAATTCCTAAAACTCCCCCAACTTTTGTTTTGGAAAAAAAATTAATTTGTAGATAATAACAAGTTATTTTCGTATAATTACAATTTTGCTATTTTATACCTTAATTATATGTATTAGATAAAATATCATCATAGAATAATTAAAATATTTTTATATTTTAGTAGAATAAAAATCAAATCTAGCAAATATATTAAATATATTATGTGTTGTAGGATAAGAGGATTCAGTGGGCAATTTTGTATTGATTTAAGTACAACCTGTTTAAGCAGAGTCCCACTTAAAAGTTTTTTTTTTTTCTTTTATTTTTTTATTAATTATAAACCAAAGCAAATTGCTGCCGTTTTGGTGCAAAAAAATAAAAAAATAAAAAAAATAAAGTCAAGTTTTTGTCCTCAATGGAATTATATTTTGATTAATTAAATGGTTAAGGGCTAGTTTGAATATTTAATAAAAAAATATATTTTTTGATCCGTACACCAGTATATAAAAATTCAGCTAATCACGTGTACATCGTCAAAATAAATAAATAAATAAATAAATGTCATATATTCCACCTTAAAACTTTAATTTATTTACATATATATACCCCTAAACACATCAATATATATCCTTCAAAATCTTTAATAGTAATCAAATTAATATTTTTATATATCCTTCTAAAAATTAAACTTACTTTATTCATTATATCTAAATTCTAAAAAAATATCACCAATCATAAATTCCATATCTTTGCATTTATATTCTTAAAGAATTTTTAAAGCTAATTTTATTAATTACACCAAAAAAATTAAAACCGCTAAAGTAGTTGAAAATTTTAAATAAAATTCTATTTTTATTATTATAAAAAAATAATATTCATATAATTTATAATATATTTTAATAGTGTATATGAGCTAAAGGCATATATATATATATATATATATGCAAATATACTAAATTTAAAGGACTGTATATAATATTAAACTGTATTAATACATAAATTTTTAAAAGTAAAAAAATCCAATATTTATTAAAAAAAAATTAGTGAAAATAATCAGTTATATTTTTTTAAAAAAATTGTGGATAAAAAAAACATTTATTACTCATAACATGTAACATGTCGGATGTCTCGTATCTTTTATGTAAGATTTTCAATTCAAAGAAGACAATGAAATCAAACGGCAAAGCACGCGCATGAGTTCAGCTAAATATGGGCACTTATAGTTTTTTTAAAATTTTATTTTAAAAAAAAGCGTTTATTTTTCAGACATATTTATGGAAGAAAAGAATTACCGCACATCATGTCGTGATCACCCATCTCGAGGCATCCGAGGATCGACCTGGATGCAATCACTCGCGATGAATACAAGGAAATATTCACCGTGGCAAAAGAGAGTACTGGTGATCATTGAAACCGAGTAATGAGTTCACCGGCGAAGAACCAGACTCGTGTTAGATACGATAGAATCTTAGTCACGTCACGGGCGGCTTTAGCGGGGAAAATGGAGGAAAGGTGGCTTTTTTATAGGGGCCTTCTCCGCGTTCTCTCGCGCTCTCATGGCCGCCTTCGCCTCCTCGATCGGTGCCCTCTCTCCCAAAGCCCTCCGCCCAATCCCTCTTCATTGGGCACCACGGTGGTATCGCTCCCGCCGTCTTCTGCCCACCACACCGAGCTCAGAGTAGTATTTGATCGATTTCTCTTTGTTTTTCTTTTGATTCGTGATGATTTATACGTCTTTGTGGTGATTAGAGGATGGGAGTAGGAGAGGGGAATTGGTGGCTGGTAGGAGGTCGATTGATGTGGTGAGAGGATTGGCTGTGGCTGGGCTGGATGGGTCTAGGGTTCCGGATGAGGTTAAGGTTGTGAATCCGATCGTCGTGATTGATAACTATGATAGTTTCACCTACAATTTATGCCAGGTATGTGTTTTTAATGGTTTGCGAAATCGGTGTTTATCAAGGTTGTGTTCTAGTGCTTTGATCGAATTATTAGTGTTAATTTGATTTTGCTAATTGTGGATCCAATTCAATTTTCTTTTCTTCTTCTTCTAATCAAATGTTCAGAAAAAAAGTTTAATTAGCATTGCAAATTGTTTTAATTAGCTAAAACATCTGAGAATTTTGTATGATGATATCATTATTACGTGCAGAAATAAAATGAAAGTTTTCTTTTTAGGCAGGACCAGATTGATGCTGTTCAACCATGCAGTGTCCCTCCCTGTTGTTTCCCCTTATTCTTTTAATGCTCTTTGCTCTAGTCTTGATTACATAGCAATGAATGCAGCTTTCTCACAATTTTTACTTCTACAGAATGTATAGAATGAATCATTTATAAGTGCTGGAATCTCACAGATGTTCCTTCAGTCAACTGTGTTATCTAATATATTCACATTTATTGATACTGTCTGCGTGATAAGTTAGCGAGCCTGAGATGATTGATTGATTTTGTGCTTAAACATTGTTCAATCAATAACTAAGAATCCAAGTGTTTAATAGTTTTTAACTTTTTATATGTACAAGTATCTCTCAAGGATGAGATGCCCCATCTCCCATCTACCTACTAGGTGACAAAATGTTAAACCTCATTTCTATCTCATCTGGTTAATTGAGTTGCCAGAGGCATTTGTCGGAAGTGGGATGTATCTGAGTAGGGATAGTTCTTATGAATTGGATATATTATTCATCTGATGATTATTTGAGTGAATTTCGGAAATTTTCTTTGTTTGGCAATATAGTATATTGGAGAGCTTGGAGTTCATTTTGAGGTGTATCGGAATGATGATGTCACTGTGGAGGAATTAAAAGGGTTAGTAGAGAATCTTATATATTATGAAGCATGTGTTAAAATGTTTATTACAAGGAGGCTGTTTCAGTCGGAAACTTCCATTTATATTTACGGTTGCATGTGCATATCAATGATTATGAACTTCTGATTGTAGGAGAAATCCAAGAGGGATACTTATTTCCCCAGGCCCTGGTGAGTTAAAATGCTTCTGCAAATTGACTATTATGCCAGTGAGTATGAACTGTCTTTTCTTTGTTTTATAGGAACACCTCAGGATTCTGGAATATCCCTGCAAACTGTTTTAGAGCTTGGACCTTCTATACCTTTATTTGGAGTTTGTATGGGCTTGCAATGCATTGGAGAGGCTTTTGGAGGTTTGGGTTTTCACTTGTGATTCCTGTATCTACTATCAAGCTATTATGCTATTTTTACACCGTTCATTCATGTTCCTTTGCAGGAAAGGTTGTTCGTTCTCCTTTTGGGGTGGTACATGGGAAAAGCTCTCCTGTGTATTATGATGAAAAACTTGATGATCATTTGTTTTCTGGCCTGCCAAAGTAAGTTTGATGTTTTGACATGATTTCTTGCTCTAAAAGTTATCTTTATATTTGTGCTGATCACTTGAATTTACATGAATAAGGTTAGTAGCTAAAAAATGTTATTTTTTGAGCAGATTAACATTTGTTTTGATGTTCACATTAAATAGCTAGAGAACTTGGTGAGCTCGATTAAATGGATGCCCTGAAAATTATAGTTTGTGGTATAACCATTACCATCCATTCTGACATGTGCTGCAGTATAACCACTAGCATCAACTGTTTCTAAAACTTAATGGTTGATAAATCTTTCTTGATATTTAGAATCATAATAAGCTGTATGGACAATGCAGTACTCAAGATAAACAACTGCTTCTTTATGGTTCATTTTCTCTTATGCCAAAAGCTTAGTACTACTTGAAATTTTCTTTAAGAAAAACAGAACTTGGTTTGTGCAATATTTTTGCAGTTACTTCTTTAACTGCCTGCAGTATGTCCTAGCTTTTGTAGCTTTACTCATTATTGTGCCAGCATTTCTACAGACCTTGTCACCATTATCAGCGTTGTGGCTTCTAATTATTGTCTTTTTTAAGTGCCTCTTATGCTTATGAGGCATCACTCATGTTTGTGAATCAACACAATGCTCCTGAGGGATGTATCAACTTATTCATTCCGGCTCATTCTCAAGATAATGTTTATATGCCCCTTGTTATGATTTATTATTACCTTTTCTTTCTGTTTGAATAATATTATTGAACACACACTCTTAAAACCAAAGGGTCATAAGGCCATTTAAACTTGAACTTTGTTGGGGACTATGAGGGTCAGGAAGAGAAGATATGGTACTTTCTAGATTGATTTGGATTTGTATAACAGACACATTGGGATTATTGCAGCTTCAGTTGTCATTGCGACCATAAATGAAATGAAGTAGTTTTTAAATTTGAACAGCCGCTAGTTGTTAAGAGTAGGTGCTAGGTTTAAACTTCTATTTCAATCATGGACTGGTAGGTTTTCTAACCTGCCTCTTCGGCTATAATGTCAGTCAATTTTTACTTGCAAAATAGCTAAATTTTCAAAAATTAAAAAAAACACCCCCCTAATTATGTCTATGTTGTATAGTATACTATGCACATACACATTGTTGTTGCCATGCACAGTTATGGAGGTAGCAGTTTCAGATTCTAGTTTGGTACCTATTTCCTAAGTAGCCATTAGTTAAGCCAATTTTCTACTTATTGGTAAGTCTCATTTGAGGAAGCAGTCCTATTGGATGCCATCCTTGAATTTTATCTCCTCATATACTTATAATGAGGTTCCATACGGCATAAAAAAAGTAGGAATGGATAAATAACACAGAAATCGAGGGCTATGTGGATCCCTTGTATCGCATGCTTAGATGTGGTTCAGTGTGGCAATTTTGCTCATGAACGGATGAATCTTAATCTTACACTAGGGAATGGTTCTATTAGTTTACTTTAAACGTATTGATGTAGCTAATATTTGAGATCTAACCATCTTATATAGGTCAAGGTCATATCTGATTTTGATTATCTATTTTTCTTCAATAAAATCTTTACCAAGAAAGATCCAATAAATCACAAGTGTACCTTTTACACAAATAGCATTGCATGGTTTCCTCAGCATATGGTTAAGTTTATGACATTGGAATTTAATAGGACAGAGCCTTATGTTTAAGGCTCCTTTTTGCACACACATGCTTTAAAAAATTCATATTTGTGCATACATTCTTGTCGAAGGGTATTTGCTTCAATTCTGCCCCAGGCCTTACTTGGAAAAAAGCCCTTTTGCCTTTTCCGTAAACTCCTCATTGCTTTTCCTGTGTGAATTTTTCTTGTGGTTCATATGAAATTGAACCTTTTTCCCCCATTTTGCTCTCGAGATATGTATCTTGGAAAACTTAACTTTGATGATAGCACACAAGAAACGAAGATTTGAACAAACAACATCTATATAAGTATACATGTGAACATGACTTTTTGCAGGGTTATATATGCATCTACACCCAATGTTTACTGGACTAGGAGCCTGGTAGTTCCATTATCATGTGTGTGTTTTTACTGATTTAGAAGTTGTTTTTCTCTGCTGCACTTCCATTTATTTCCAAGTTTTAGATGGAAATTTATTAATTGACACAATTAAGTGAAGACACCATTCACCAACTCTCCACACTGTCCCTATCATTTGTAGAATATTTTAATATCTGTGACACTTCAGAAAATGTTTGCTCAATATGTAACAGCTGTATTTTATGCTTTTCTATTTAACTCTTCTTCCAGCTGGCATTTGTCTATTAACCCGATAGAGTTAATAAACTCATTTCCTTATCTTTGCAGCCCTTTTACTGCAGCTAGATATCACAGCCTTGTGATTGAAAAGGATAGTTTTCCTAGTGATGTGCTTGAGATAACAGCTTGGACAGAAGATGGACTGATAATGGCTGCCAGACATAAGAAGTATAAACACATCCTGGTAGGAAAGCTAAACATCTTTTTATCTTTATTTGTTCAATTTCCCTTTGAATTAAAAAGGCTGAAATTTACAATCCATTAGCTATGGACACTGAAAGTGAAACTCAAACCATCAGTTGCATGTGATTCCTATTTAGTCCAGTTTAGGAATTCCATTTTAATGGCAATTTCTGATACCAACTGAATTGACCTATCTTTCCTAGACTGCAATTTAAGAACAACTTTGTGGTATTAACTATTAAATACAATGCAGCATGCCTTCACAGTTGCAAAAGCTTAGGGTAGCCAAACTTTTACAGGTTAACTTCACAGGTGCAAACGCCTACATGTGACAAACCAGTTTTAATTTATAATCTGATGTTTACTTTAAATACATATGCTTTTTCTTTCCTTCCAATGACTCTTGTGAACAATCTCTGCTTTCTCCGCAAGTGTCGTGCAGGGTTCATTAATGATCATCATATACTACCAACCATGCAATCCTTGATTTTGATTGGCATTTTGTGCTTCAACTTGCAGGGGGTGCAGTTCCATCCAGAGAGCATCATTACCACTCAAGGCAAAGCCATGGTCCACAACTTTATCAAGTTAATCGAACGACAGGAAGCCAAAGGCTCCGGCTCCGGCTCCGGCTCTGGTTCCGAGAACTTAAAATGCTGATGAAAAACACTCATCCTTCCATCCATCTATGATTTTTCAAATTCGCAAAAAAACAATAAAGCTATCATTATACATTATCATCATTTGTTCTTTGTTTCCGGTCCCCTCGGGCACCTTAAATTTATTATCTGGACATTGTAGGGCATGCCTCATTTGAGCTCTTATGATATACCAGGTCATATTATCTCATTTGTTTCCTTGTATTTGTCCTAAGCATTCCCAGTCAGAGGACCCACACCAATGCAACAGGCTTTAACGGAATCTTGCCACCTTTGTTGAAGGAATGACAGTGACCTTACAACAACCAACCTATGATACCTATCCACATACATTCACCCCAAAAAATACATGAATAACCATCCTCTATTATAATCTCCACACACTCACATATATATATATATATAGACTGTATATGTGAATGCAAAGACAAGAAGAATGGATGGAAGAAGATACACAAATAATTTAAAGTCATTTTCATGTCACAAAAAAATCTCAAATGGTAACATCTTGTGGGTTCCGGTGATGACCCTTACTCCGACGACGATGACCCTGGAGACGCTCAGCTTCCCGGTGATCAATGCTACATTCCGCTGGTGGCTTAGTGTACCGTAGACCATCGTAGCAGTATGAGTATGTCATGTATTTTCTGCGGAAGTTCTCCATGGCTGAACGCTGATCTGAAGAAATTTTTATGCTGTTGTATTGATTGCCATTGAATTTGTTACATGTGGACGAGTGATCGGTAGGATCGACTGCACAACCGTGGAGGATGAGATTGGCGAATTCGGCGACGTAAGGGGCATATTTGTAATTGACCTTGTATCGACCCCCTGAGGTTGCCCAGTTGGAACCATCCCAAATGGTGGCATAGAGGGACATTGGCTTGGAAGGGAAGTCCCCTCCCATGACTTGAGTTCTTACCACCTCTCTAATCGGAATTTCGTCAATATAAAATCTGTCGAGATGAATACAATTAATACAAACAATTACACAAAACAATGTAGATTGTATTCTTCAAATCTTGGTTGTTGTCATATATATAGACAAATATATAGTTATTTATCTAAGATTAGCAATGCAAGGCATGTGAACAAATCTTTGATTTTCATCATAAAGGAAAGAATATTGTAGAGAATTAATGACTTCTTTCTGGCAAAGAGAAGTTCAAGTTTTACAAAAAAGAATTTCTGGAGATACTAATGAAAGCATCCAAACATCTTTAACATTTAAAAAGAAGTTCAAACATAAATCAATGGATAACAACAAAGCAACATAAATAGAAACATCAAATGTCACCAAGCCCAAATTGTTCTGATGCTTGTTCACATTATATCTCGGAAGTTCAATCAGCAATCAATGAACAGCGATCGAACAACACGAATAAATATATTAAGCATCAGCAAACCACTGATTGTTCTGATGTTCATTCAACTAATAACTCAGAAGTTCAAATACTAATCGACAAATAGCGATACAGCAACATGAATATAAAAACATTAGTATCACCAAACTACTGAAGTTGCTCTCAAGTTTGTTCAAACTATTTCTCAGAAGTTGAAACACTAATCGATGAATTGAAGAATTAGTATTATGGCATCAAACATCAACCAATGAATAACAATCGAGCAATATGAGTAGAAGCTTTAGTACCACCAAACTACTTCAGGTTTCATAACGTTTGTTCAACCGATACACTGAATGATGAATAGCATTAGAAATACAAGAATAAAAACATTTGTATCTTGATTTCAAACACTAACTAATGTATGGCAATAGAGCAACATGAATAGAAACTTTTTGATGATTAAACTACTGAAGTTTTGGTGATGTTTGTTAGAAATACCGATGAATAGCAATAGAAATACATGAATAAAAACATTAGCATCACTGGTTTATATCTTTGAACACCAATTGGTGTATAGCAATAGAGCAAAATGAATAGAAAAACATAAGTATCACCAAAGTAGCTAAATTTTAGTGACTTTGTTCGACTTACATGATTCGGTCATGGCTCCAAAGGATGGAATAGTGATGGAAGTCCTCAGTAGGATCAAACCAGAGACCATATCTCTCCTCCCTCCCAATACCGGTGCTGCCATTTCCATACACATTAGTTTGCACTCTCCACTCCCTTCCTCTCACATTTCCTAAGAACTCGAAGTCCAGCTCATCGTGCGTCTTCGCAAACATGTCACCATTCGACATCTATCACAATATTCAGTGAAACATCAAAAGAGACAATTTCAATCAATTTAATGTATGTATACAGAAGTCAGTTGAATAACATCATAAGAATACAGAACAGTATGTGAAGAATAACAACTGACATGATATCTCATCAATAAAATTCAGAGAATAAAACATCAAACAGTAACCAAGATGTTTGAATCCAAAGACCAATAGATGAAAGAATCAACAGAAACTGCTTCACAAGATGAGGTTTTGAACAACAAGGAAGAGTAAACATTGATTACTTTGAATGAAAATAAAGAAAGAAATCCCCAAAAACCAAACTTTTCGTTTGTAACATAGAACAGCAGCTAAGAAGAAGAAAAAATATATATATATATATATATAAAGAGTCCAAAGATGATATACATATATGGATTGAGAGCAACTCACGTAGAAGGCTACAACCACGCCAGCAGCATAATCAGAGGGCAGCTTGATAGAAGCACTGAAGAACCCATGCAGATACAAATCCTGAGAAGCAAAACCAGCACCTTTTTTTTTCTCTCCAAAACACACAACACAATCAGAACAAAAACTTCAAACAACTGAAAAAACCAAAAAGAAAACAAGAAAAAAAAAATACCAGTCCTCCGATCAAGAGAGATATGCACAGTCTTTCCATCCCTGAGAAGCATGAGATTGGTGTCACCAAACAACTGTGTGTATCCCTCCTCAAAGGATAAGGTTGGCAGAGCTTGCAAAGACATGGAGCTGGCTCCATGAGAGTAGAGAAACAGAGTAAATGAAACTAAAATAGTGAGAAACAGAGGAACAACAGAGCCCATATTCCTCTGCTTCTCTCTGTTCTCTCTCTTGTGAAATATAGAGAATTTATAAAAAGAGTTTTTGTAGGAGAAAAAGAAGGTGTGTTTTTGATATGTTCTTGGGAGCTGGAGAAGAGAAAAAGGTGATGGAAATGGAAAACAGTGCAAAGCAAGAGACCTCTTTTTTATTGGGGGGGCTCTCTAGATAATATGTATATATATATATATTTGCTCCTTTCTTATATTATTTATTTTTAATATTTAATATTATAAAAACTGAGTAAGATTATAACCATTAAAAAAAAAGAAATACAAGAAACTAAATAATATGAGAAAAAATATTTTAAGGACTAATAGATAAAATTGTAAATTTAGATTGATTAATAGATAATTATATTTAAATTAATAAAAATAGATAAATCATAATTTTATTAAATGAATGACGAGTTACAAATAAAATATAAAATATAAAAATAAACTGACTATCTGACTATTGGGGATTAAGTGTTTATAAGAAAATAATTAGTAAAAATATTATCTGCCTAATAGAAGAAGAAGAGTTAGAATTGCATTTTCTGGGATAATTATAATAGAAAATTTCTGAACATTAAAATTTATTAATTAGTAAAATGAAATTATTAAAATATTTTCGACTAATAAAGTATTTTTAAAAGATTATAAATAGAGAATTGAGTACGGTAACGAGATATCAATGGGTTTGGTTTCCCAGCGCTGGGAAACGTCTGGCAAGACAGGTAGCCGTTGGGAGAACGTGGGCCCTTGATCAGACTTTCAACGGTCCAAAATCCGGAGCACGGTTTCCCACACAACTCTGATGCTCTTTGACCCGTCGGATGAGAATTGAACGGCTCTCCTGACCTTCTATTTTTTGTGCTTGTTTGTGGGACCCATGAATCACGCGCAGGAGATTCCTTTTTTGCTTTATTTTGTCTGGCTTTATTTTATAATATATTTATATTATATATAAAAATAATATTATATATATATTCTAATGCTCCTGCTGAAAAATCAAGCTTATCCTGATCCAGCTGAGCCAAAAGTCTTTCGACTGCGTTTCACGGGTGGGTTTTCACGTTTCCCTAAGAGACACCACGTGCGAACAGTTCCCATTTCTCGACCTTATCCCGTTTCCCATTCGTTTCCCCATTTCCACGTAGGAAAAAATTAAACTAAATAAAAATACATTTGCATATGTGGTTGACTCTATGCAGCCCTCATATGTGAAGAAAGCGCGACTGGAAATCTAAGCTGCTACAGCTGAACGCAGTTTGGATTTGTTTAGACAACACCCAAGTTCAGGCGATGAGTCGTTAAGTGAGTAGTGGAAGTGGTGGGAGCGAGCCTGTTGTTTGCTCGTAGTTGTATTTTTTTTCTTTTGTTCCCGGAGGCTGCGCTTCCAGGTTTTTGTTTATTATTATGTTGTGGTCTGTTTCTGTTGTTCAGCCTTTTATTGTTATTGTTTTCTCAATTTTTCACTTTTAGTGGGTTGTTTTTGTTGTTTGGTTTTTCTTTTTTAATGCAGGTGGTTTATTCATATTTTAAAAAAATAAAATAAATAAATTTATCAATTTTTTAGATTTTTAAATTTTATTATAATATATATTTTTACTAGAAAAAATTGCTAAACCACTCTTTTTATCAATATTGGACTGTTGTAACACTTTATTATCATCTAGTCTAGACTGATTGAAAAAAAAAACCAAAATATTAAATTTCATTAATGTTTGCTGACATAACATAAAATTGGATATGAATTTAAATTTTTATCCTAATTTAATATTAGTGTGTAGATTAAATAAGTTTATAAATTTTTGGTCTTTCCGATAAATACTTACCATTGATTATCATGATGAATAAATGTTTTTAGTTCATAGATTAAAATGAATGTGTTTATGTGTTTTGTTGATGATTTTTAAATTTAATGTAAAATTATGATGTGCGTGTTTTAATTTAAATTTTTTAATGATTTTTTTATTTACATGAATTTTCACAAATAATTTTAGTTTAATAGATAACAAATATTTTACAGCAAAAATGAAATAGCAAAGTGTATTAGTTTGATAAAATTATTATTATTTGAAGAGCTTATTTTCTACTTATGTTTGGGACCATCTTATTATTAATTTAATATAAAGTGCTGACATGGCTACTCAATTGGACCAAGAGAGTGACCAATCAGAAATCAAAAAGTATAATCCCAAGGACAATTTGAATCAACCCTTTTCTATCCAAAGTTTTTAGAATTATTTATCACTTTTTTCCTTTCTTTATTTCTAAAAACAATTGATTATCTTAATTAATGAATTGTTTATTTGGAATTTACTTTTTTAATCTTTTATAAATAAAAAAAAAGAAAATCTTCTTTAATATCACGCTTTCTAATATACATCATAATTATTATTTTTTTATTTCCCTAATATGAACTCAAATAAGTAAATATTAGTGTGAGTTATAATTAATTAATCAATGAAAGGATTAACTTTTAGTATCTAGTAATTGGGGGGATTTGAACTTTAATTAAAGGAGTATTTGGAATTGAGAGCTTGGGAGGAGATAAAGTTATCAATCAATCAATGCATGGTTGATTAATTTTTGATAATATTTCTCAAAGTTAATGAAAGATTATGAGCATAAAGATACTTTGTTAAAGTTTGATTATGAGATATAATTAGAGCACATAGTATTAGATTAAGCAGAAAACAATATTCTATATATTGAATTCAATCGAGAATAAAGAGAAAGATGAGAATTTTTTTAATTAAAAAAAACACATTAAAGGGTCCTTTTAATTGATTTCTTAATTGTATGATTGGCATAAAGGTAAAAGCACCGCAATAATTTCATATAATTAGTCATTCTTAAATTCAGCTCTGACGAAATTTGCGCAAAGCTAACATTCATCATCATCATCAACATATATATATATATATATATATTGGAATAAATAAAAATTATACTTATATGCATAACTTTTTTAATTTATATATCTAATGAATAAACCGTAAACACATTAAAAAAAAAAATACATAATATGAACAAGGGTGAGTACATGAAATATGAAAGAATAAACAAAACACATGCCACTGGTGGTCAATAAATCTATTCATGCATAAAGTTATCAAATAAAAATATAATTATTTAAGAGAATAATTTTTGGACTTATCAGTAGGGTGTCTTTTGTATAAAGTGTTTGTATTGAAGCGGAACTAAGATCGAACAAAAACCCATGTAAAATGTGGGTGCATATGTTTATTGAGCTTACTCCACTTTGCACACGTCACTGACTTCTTTTAAATAAAAAGTGCTTATTTTATATATATATTAATGGTTGAACTAAAACAAATTTGCTATTCTTGATTTTTTAAATTGGCATAATAGTTTGGTTTGTTCACACATTTCGTAAAAGAAAACATAATACAGACTTTATTATCAAATTTTTGAGTGAAAAAAAAAACTAATTTAATCCATTTAGATGTTAAAATGAACATTTTTTTTTTTTGTTTTTTGTTTTGATACTGAAAACAAAATAGCCAATCACCTCCATTTCAAACTTTCAAGTGATTTGAGCCAAAAGTTGAGAATAATGATATTATTCGATGTAATTCTTTTTTTTAAATAATGATAATATTAAACTCTTTGAACATATATATATGCATACATATTGAAAACAAAAACCGAACAAACATGCTTCAAATAACTTTTATGGCAAATCTATCCTCTGAAACAATCATCAAGCCCACTCATCTAAAATGTATCAAATGAGTGACTATCATGGCATGCAAACAACCAAAAGATTAGTAGTCATTCCAATGGGTTGTCATATTATATGTGAAGATAAATTGACATTGTTAGCCAAAGGGTTTATAATATAGTGGTATTGATTTTATTACGAAAAATATTAGTGTGGTACAATCAACTCTTGAGTTAAAATCCTGCTGTACATAATAATAATAATAATAATAATAATAATAATAATAAATTCTCAGTTATAAATGTGGGATTATAACTTATACTCCACATTACCGGATAAAGATATAAAAACCAAATATTCAATACTTGACTAGTACACATATCCATGACGGTGTTTATCACGAAACTTATCGCATTTATAATTAAAAACTGTAAATGCAGTTACTAATAACAATTTAAAACATGTTCACATTCAAACTTCAAATAAATCAACACGGTGGAGGATTTTATATGATTTAAAATTGATTTTATGTAGAAAGGAGAACTTTTTATCAAATAACAATTACTATTTTTTTCTTTTTCTTTTTTGAAAATATACAACAAACTCCTCATTAGTTGTTTGATATTGTTTAAGAATGGTATGGTAATGAATTTTTTTCTCTTTTCTTTTAGTTGCTTTCTAACGACCACAAATCTTACTATATTATGAAATAAATTAGCTCTATTTCTTATCAACCACTAGCCCTTGATAGGTGTGTATATACATATATATCAGTTTTTTTTAGAATATAAGACTACTTATTTGACCAAAACATGAATTCAACTATACCCTCATGAAGAAGGAATTATTAACAAAAGAATTAGCATATTAAAGAGAATATATAATTCAAGTTTTCTTCATTTATTTTCATTAAATTTTAATTAATATATAATTAATCATATGAATGTATTTAATTAATTATTAAATTTTTGCCGAGGATACGTGCAATTATATATTCATCTAGCAAATAATTTTGAATCTCTATTTTGATCATGCTATTATTCTGTGTGAACTATGTTATATAGACAGAATTGAATACTTATGTGAAAATTTACATCGTATGTTTTTTTAAAAAATGAAAATAAATAAATTACATTTATTGAAATAAAATTAGATAATATAGAATAAAGAGGTGTAAAAAATGAGAAAGATCAAACAAAATAAGATGGTTTACTAGAAGCGGGGGTGGACAAAACTATGAATAGAAAATAAAAATAACGAACATAAATAAAACACAACGTAAAAAAGGAGCTAGGAGCATACCGGCTGCACTAGCTCCCCATGAGGCTGCCTATTTGTCATAATCACCTAAATCAATGTGGTGTCCCAAGAACTCCAAGTTACACTTGGTTGTCATAGTTGAATCTTCCAATGTAGCTTTTTTTTTGGTATTAGAGACTATGGTAATCTATGATATAAATATATAAATAATTTTAATAATAACTTATGAACATAATGAAAACTTGTCATGCAAAATGCGAGCATTTCTTTCTAACAAAATATTCCTGGTTATATCTCTAGTGAGAAGGTCCCTAGCATCTCTAAGAACGGGAGGGAGCTGGGGCCTCTAAGGGCATATATCTCATGCAGAGAACTTGAGGGTGAGGGCTTTGAAGAACTTGAAAACCTGAGTGAAAAGGTGCTACATGTGGTTAACGGTGGGATAGGGAAAGAGTAAGAGAGAAACCGTGGGCTAGCCCAGCAGTAACTACCATGTAGTGTGTTTAAGAGGTCTCGAGTTCAAGCCTTTCAACTCTCATTGCACTTGGTCTCTTGTGGGAGTTATGTGTGAGAATACCTCTCATCCTCTCTTTCAGGGTTACTTAGCAGGGGTTTATCCCTAGGAGGTCATTCAAGCCACTATGCACTTCCGTACCTGCACGCCATTTGATTTGGTGCTTGTCGCCTTTTGTTAAAAAGTAGGAGGTTAACTGATTCATTTGCCGCCTGCCAGAACACACAAGTAGTTGTGAGGAGCCTATTACATTTCTAGTGCCCATGGTTTTTCATGGTGAGAATATGGTTGTCCCAAGCCAATGAGTTAAAATATTGACTTTTCAAGGACAAGCACCTTTCCATATAGTCTAGGTCATCAGATAAAGAATGCCACCATGGTTAAAGAGTATATATAAAGATTTGATAGTGAATCTACCATTTGCTATCAAACACCACCCTTTGTCATCTCTAGAATAAAGCAATGAAAAGCTTATGTCTACCATTTGCTATCAAACACCACCCTTTGTCGTCTCTACAATAAGGTAATGAAAAGCTTATGTTAAGCCTATCATTGATCATGGAATTGATTGAAATTATGGGTGACTACAACGAAAAGGCCATGTATGGTTCTAAAAGACTGATGCAATGTCTTGAACAACTTATTGCAGAGGTATATGGGTGCTTAATTATTGACCCATATATCAAATCAAAAGAGAGCAGCAACGCTTTCCTGAATGTCTAGGGAGATAGAGGACCTAAACACCCGTAGGCATTTAAAAACTTTGTTAAAAAAAAGGATTTTCTCTTAAGAGGTTGGTAAAAAAGATTCCAATTAGGAGTGTTCTGATAATAGTTGTAATAAAGAATCACTTTGAACACATACTAAGGAATCCCAATCGATAATTTCCAACACTAATTCTTGAGTAAGACAGTGTTAAATTCCTCCGTGTTCAATACCCTCACCCTCTTTACAAATGCACTTCTAATTCACTAAATGAGCTCCAAGTCAGTCAATATCAGGGACAGATCAAAGACAATCCCTCTTGATACAATCAGTTATTTTAATCACCTAACATGGGAGTTTGAAGATAAACATCTAGTATGGTAGAAACAAAAAAAGTAATTTATTAAAATTAATATGCTGCTTTAGGATAAAAATTTAACTTTCTAGGTAGATAGTTTACATCTTACTTTTGTAATCAGACATTTTCAATCTAGGTCGTCTACTCCAAATAGAAACACCCAAATAAATTAGTGGAAGAAGATCGGTAGAATAGTTGAGTCTTTGGGGTCCTCTCCAAACGTGAGAGACAGTAAAAAGATTAAAAAGGATATTACTGGTAAGTCAAGTTATTTAACAATCCCAATGTGGTCCCCACTCCTCAGAAAGAAACAATCAAGAGGTTGTTGGTGTTTGCTGTCATGACATGCGTAGCCTACTCTTATCTTAATCAAGATGGAGTATATGCCTTGGGATTCGCACTGTGCGGGTCTATCATCTGAAACATGGTACACAATTGCTTCCCGTTCCCCGACATGAATGGACGGCTCTGATTGTACCCATACGGATCCCTTCCTTTCAACTGGTCCCACCACAACCCCCATCTCCCACCCTTATTTTTCAAATCAACGGTGATACTCTCAGCCACCTTCTCTTTCAACTGGGCCCCACTCTCCCTCCCAAATCTCCCTCTCATTCGAGTCATCTACACCGCTGGACCAGATTAAGCATATCAGTTTCATCCACCCGGCTGCTTCCCATTCGTCCATCACCTTCATGGTTTCCACTGTTATACTGTTCCGCCAGAGCACTGGAACTCCGAGGAATAAAACTCATCACCTCGTGAAAACAATGCGTCCCCGCGTGCTCACTCTTTTTATTCCTCTTCCCAAGAAAACCCCCGCATTGTCTTCATATTACGCCCTCATTTCTTCGGTTTCTTGGTAAATGTGATGAATAAGTAAGGCTATTTTAGACATTTAACAAGAAAAGCGATTTATTCCATCTCACCTCCCTTTCCTATGCGGCTCTCAAAAGGTTTCGCGGATCTTGATATCCAGTTTTTCAGATCCGGATCCGATCCGATATCGTACTAACAGATCTAAAATCGAATCCGAATTCGCTAACAGAGGCTAATCCAGCAGTGAGTTAACGGGTTCGGATTCTACTCATAAGTTATCAGGGCATCCGATATGGTTCGGATCTAGTCTAGCGATTATGCCCGAATCCGACCCGTTAACGAAAACAGTAACTCCAAGCTTCTCTGACTTCCCCCGAGCTTTCTTTAATGGCGTCTCAGTGTAGTCCTTGATCCCCAAAACCCTAGTTCTTCGCCGGAGCTCTGCCATGGAGACAGCGGCAACGGCAGAGGAGAAGGAGGCCTCGTCTTGGGAGGCTGCGCTCCGGCGAATGCTTCCTCCCGGCGCGCCGCTTCCTGATGAGGACCATCTCGATTACTCCATTGCCCTTGACCTCGATTCTCCTCCGCCTTCCAAGCGGGAAACCCCACCGGAGACTCAACAGGCCTTCGACCCCTCCCCCCGCGCCCCTCGCTTCTCCCGCTTCCGTCTTCCAGACACCCGCTCCAGTCCCCGCCCCTCCTCCGCCGCGCGATCCCCTGGTTCTGACGGCGGCGACGCTTCCTCCCGAGAGATTTCCGTTGAGTCTAACAATGGCCGCTCATCTACTGTGAAGAAAGGCGGCGCCTGTAGCCGGTGCGGTCGAAGCAGCGGTATTTTTAGAGAGAAAGAGGCTTGTTTGGTGTGCGATGCAAGGTTCTGCTCTAATTGCGTGCTGAAAGCCATGGGTTCTATGCCGGAAGGTCGAAAGTGCGTGGGCTGCATCGGCCGTCCGATCGACGAGAGGAAACGGTCGGCGCTCGGGAGGCGCTCTAAGATGTTGAGCAAGCTGTGCACGCCTCTGGAGGTGCGGCAGATGATGAAGGCGGAGCTGGAGTGCGCCGCGAACCAGCTTCGGCCAGAGCAGGTGGTGGTGAATGGGAGAGAATTGAGGCAGGAGGAGCTGGACGAGATTCTTGGATGCCTGGCACCGCCGTCAGGGTTGCGGCCAGGGAGGTATTGGTACGATAAGGACTCCGGTCTTTGGGGGAAGGTGAAGACTACAGTTTACTTATCCTCAAACTACCGCATTTGCATTTTGAAAACTTTGCAACTGGATCGATAGTGATTGAAAATATTGTTTGTTCTTCGTGATAGGTTCTAAAATAGTGATAGTCGTTTGATACTGTATTTAAAGTAGGAGAATATCTCTGTGTTTGTTTTGGGAGTTTGCTTCTGAGTTTTTATTCCCCGTGACTTCCATTAAGGTCTCTGTTCTTAGGCTCTTTTTTTATTTATTTATTTGTTTTTGCTCGGGAAATTTTGGGAAGAACTCACATTCATCTTTTTGCTGGTTATTCTTGTAAATATCAGTTTCTCGGAATAAATGCTCCTGCTTGCTTCTTCTCTGTTAAATAACGAAGGGTTTGCTTGATGTTATGGGGGAAATATGATTTATGAATTATTAGGTATTACCGTTTGCTTGTGAAGTTTTCTTTTTAAAATTTAATTTTCTGATATAGTTATAGGTAGTCTATTTCTCTGATATAGGTTGTCTATTTTGTAATGTTTGCTTGTAGTGTTTTGGTTAAGTCAGTCTTATCGAATTTTGAGAAGCATGCCCGAGTTTTGTGACTCGGTTATTGATAGTGATTGCAATTCTCTTTGACAGACCTTTGGTCTTTCATTTCAATATAACATTCACTACTTCTGTGGGACAATTTTCATTTGTCACTAAATGCAAACTTATATTTGCTTCCCTGGGCTCTAAGGTGGCCTTTCGGGCTATGTCGCTGGCCTTCCTTTCAAATTTGCATTTAAAACTTCTTTGTCACCAAGTCACAGAAAAAATATGCCAGAACTGCAAATTTTTTTCATTTGTTTCCTACAGGGCCTCCTTTACTAGACTTTATTCTTCCTTGCTAACTTAAAGTTTTGATGACAATGGTGAAGCTGAACTCCAATTTCCTTGCATTGCATCCATTTCTCCTGTCATCGTTCTGTCACCTGGCATTCTATAACGCGTTTCTTGTGACAGGAAGGTGAGAAGCCTGATAGAGTCATCAGTTCAAAGTTAAATGTTGGAGGTAAATTAAAGGCTGATGCAAGCAATGGTAACACTCAAGTGTTCATTAATGGCCGTGAAATTACAAAGTTAGAACTTAGAGTGCTTAAGGTAACTAAGCACATTACATTTGGTGCTTGTCCTTGTTTTGATGTTTATTATCATCATGTCGCCTAGCATATAATTAGCTCTTTGTTTGGTCACATTCATGATGCTTAGCTTCAGTTCATGCAACTAAATTGTTGTTGTATAATTGTTTTGTCATCTTGAAAATAACAATTCATCATGGCACTGCCCAACTGGTTGACTGAGTTGCTGATTTTGCTTGCATGGTTTGGTTAAGTTGCAAAATATCTTTCTGGAACTCATTTATTTTAAAAAAAAAACACTTCAGATAACTTAGGAAAAGCCTTAGTTTGATAATTTTCCTCTCATATTGATTAAACTGTGCTTTTCAAGTGGTCATGTCCTTGTTAGTCTATAACTTTATATACAAATTCTTCTTAATCTTTTTGTTGAAACTTGCTTCCTGGAGTTTGTTTAGTTACAGCAATAGACTTACTTGATCCAATAACCTTTTATTCAGTTGGCCAAGGTACAATGCCCAAGAGATACCCATTTCTGGGTTTATGATGATGGTTCTTACGAGGAAGAGGGGCAGAATAACATAAGAGGAAAGATATGGGATAAGGTATTTATTTCCTACTTGATTGATCTATCTATCACCTATGACATCATCACTTCAGGTTAGAAAAAAAAAAAAAATGATTTCTGAATTTTAATTGCTGAGCATATTCAGGTTAGAAAAGAAAAAAAATTGATTTCTAAATTTTAATTGCTGAGCATATACTGTATGGTATTTGCTAGGTAGGCATCAACCCGTCTTATATGTTCATTGTTTTCGTTGCCTACACCCCTTGGACATGCAACTGGACCAAGGGAGGATACATCGATATTTTCAAGTAGGTCAGTGCCAGAGTATTTGGAGCAGAAAAGAGTCCAGAAACTTCTGTTACTCGGTCTACAAGGATCTGGTACCAGCACCGTTTTTAAGCAGGTATAACCAGCTGGTTGTTTCGTATGTAGAATATACATTGTTGTGAGTTCTCTTTTGCTATGTAAATAGTTCTAATATAATGTAATGGGGTTTGTGCTGGAACAACCTTGCGTAACCTCCTGATTTGTATCATAAGCATTCTTGTAGTTATGAATAAATCCGCGCTCCAAGGAAAAATAATTTGCATTAAGCATATTCTGAAAGTTTTCAGGAACCAAATGGGTTAGGATTGCCTATATGTTGTGAATACTTGGTACTTCATTAGTGAGTTTCTTTCTTTGTCTTTGTTAACACTTTTGTTTGTTGCCGCAAGATGCTCTTAGATGCCGCACACCAAAGCACTATGGTAATTTTTACATTAATTCTTATCAGTGTACCTCCAAGCTGGCTTGAAGTCAGTCTTGAAGTCTCAAATCATTAAGTTGGCTTATTGGGGGCACTGCTTTAATAAGTTATGTAAATGACACAAGTTCAAGGTGCAAAGGCATTTAGGACTTCTGGTGATATTGGTACATCTGAATTTAGATTCATTTGTCTCTGAAGATTGGAATCTTCAGCATGCATGGAACTTTACATGCCTTTTGCCTGCACTCTGGGCAATAAGTGCTGTTGCTCGTAAAGTCTATGCTAACTCATTCATAGTTGTTTATTTTGATTTCAAATATCATTTTGTATATGTACCTTATTGAGTATCCTACATATATACAGCAAACATGGTTATTGAATTTTCAAGTTGAAATTAGCTTCCCTATGTAAAAATAGTTTTTTGTCTCATCCTTTCCTGAACTATTTGGGGGTGGTTACTTGTGGTCAGTCATTGATCAATTAAATGATTTTGTCAATCAAACAGGCAAAATTATTATATGGGAACAAGTTCTCCCTGGAAGAAGTGCAGGAAATGAAGCTTATGATTCAAAGCAACATGTACAGATATCTTAGCATATTGCTTGAAGGTCGCGAGCAATTTGAAGATGAGGCTTTGCATTTGAAGCTCAATTTGCACAAGGAGAACTCTACCCCAGATACAGGCAAGAATCTGATCCATTGTGAAAATTATTAAGCTGCATATATACTTATTGGTCCTTCCGCATGTCTATTTTGGGCATTTCTAAAACCAACCAGTTATCAAATATTCATCTTCTGCCACTCTTTGGTTCACATTTATTGTCATATAAGATGAATTGGTGTACCCATTTGAATTATCTGATATCTACTGATGATGGTATCACAAGTACTGATATTTTGCATATAGTAGTTAAAGTTTTTGTACTAAGACATTAATTAGTTCTTAAATTTAAATTCATTAGAAGGTGGGAACAAGGAAAATAAAGCCTGTGCCTACTCACTCAACCAAAGGTTAAAACATTTTTCTGACTGGCTGCTTGAGATAATGGCGATGGGAGACCTGGATGCCTTTTTCCCTGCTGCAACACGTGAGTATGCCCCTGTTGTGGATGAGGTTTGGAAGGATCCTGCTATTCAAGAGACATACAAGAGAAGGAATGAGTTGCACTCTCTTCCTGATGTTGCAGATTATTTTCTTAACCGGGTAAGGCTTTAATTGAGTTAGGAGAATATACTCCATTATAACCTTAAATTCCCATCTATTGTTGCTGATCATAACTTTGCGGTGCATGACTAGATTTCTGCATGATTTCTTTTTTTTTTTTCCTTCAGATTGCTATCTTAAGCTCAGAGAACTATTTTAACTGCTGCTTCTTTATGTATGCTTGAAGTTTCTTTGACAGTAATTGCTCTTAAATATTATCGACATGTTAGTGTCCAAAGGAATGCAAAGATAATCACTGTAAGAAGTAATTTCTTCCAAAGAAATTTTTTTGCTTTTACCTTGTGATAATTACGAATGGGTTCCTTTTCTTCTTGTTTAATAGGCACATAAACACTAAATGGATGTATCCTATTTGCCAATGTTGCTTTCAAGAGAATTGATAACATAATTGGTGTTTCCTTAAAACTACCATTCACTTGGATACTATTAGCATACATGCCAAAAGTTGAGATTGTGAGCCATCACTAAGTTGAGTGTGTCTTTCTTCAAAAGTCATGAATCTTTTTATCTGCTAGCTACACTCACATTCAATGTTTTATGTATCTTGTGTAAACTATATTCTAATCTCAAAATTTGTATACCAAACAAAGACCAAGCAACTCCATTTCTGCACCTAATTTGACTTTGAAGTTGTGAGATGCTTACATGTTTACAACTGCAGGCTATTGAAATATCAAGCAATGAGTATGAACCTTCCGAGAGAGATATCTTATATGCTGAAGGAGTCACCCAGTACAATGGACTGGCCTTCGTTGACTTCTCATTGGACGACCGCAGTGCAATATCTGAGTCATACTCTGAAAGTTTAGACTGCCAACCATCCTTGACAAGGTAGGCAGTATTCTTTTATTTTCCTATCAGCAAATTTCAATTGGAGAACATAGGTGTTTGTCATAATAGTCCCCACCCTTAATAGACACCACCTGATTCCACGGATAACCCCTTTTACATGCTATGCACTCATCAGCCTCTGACACAATTCTTTTCTAGTTTGGTTCTTAACTAAGGCTATAATATTTTTGCATTTAATTGGTGCCCGACCTGGTCATCAATGAAGTATGTTGAATATGTACGCTTGCTGCAACAGATAGTTCATCTTCTCTTTAATCCAGATACCAACTGATCCGGGTAAATTCAAAAGGATTGGGCGAAGGATGCAAATGGCTGGAAATGTTTGAGGATGTTCGTGCCATCATCTTTTGTGTTTCCCTTGGTGATTACGATCAAATGTGGGCTAAAGACCATGGATCCCTCCAGAACAAGATGATGGCTAGCAGAGAACTCTTTGAAAGCGTGGTAAAACATCCTTCTTTCCGAGACATCCCGTTTGTACTTCTCTTAAACAAGTACGACGTATTTGAAGAGAAAATCAACAAGGTACCTCTAACTGTATGTGAGTGGTTCTTCGACTTCAGCCCTGTGAAGCCCCATAACATCAGTCAGTCACTTGCCAGTCAGGCCTACTATTACATTGCCGTGAAATTTAAAGATCTGCATGCATCCATTAGCAACAAGAAGCTGTTTGTGTTTCAGACAAAGGCCAGGGAGCGTGCCACGGTTGACGATGCATTCAAGTACATAAAGGAGGTAGTGAAATGGGATGATGCAAAGGATGATGATGCTTATGGGTTCGTAGATGAGTCATTCTACACCACTGAAGTTAGCGCCTCTCCATACAAATGGAAGGAAGGATGACTTGTTCTTTTTTACATAATTATGTCCAGTTGAGTGTTGTTAATGTTTGTTAGCTCAAGTCAATATGGGAAATATTGGATGGAGTGGCTCCTTTCCTCTGTAATGGTTAACAAAAAACGAAGGAATGAAGGTTCTCATCTCATTGAGTGAATGTTTTCATTAATGCATTGTTTTGTGTATAGTTTGCAAATTTATCAACAGTTGTCTAGTGGGGATAATGCTTTTGGTATTAAATTTAATGCACATGGTTGCTTATGATGTCTGTATCACACGCATTCCTTTTTGTTTTACATGATAGTGCAGTACACATGTTCCATGTATCTCTTGTCAGCAAATTATTAATCATATCTTGTTTATGCAAGTCACAGAGTGCGTTTGTACTGCCCACTGACCCCAGATTTTTTTTGCATGAGTGCATCATTGTTCCACCATTCAAAAAAATAAAGAATAAGGTTCTAGACATTTGGTTTCAGACATAGGTCCACAACCTTTGCCATAACTGCAAATTAATGCGTATTTCTTGTCTAATATAATGAATAACAAGTTCAGATGAAGATGCAGAAATGTTCTTAAATCATGTCTGGTAGCATATCCAAGAAAAGTCACAATAATTATAATTCCTATAGCACATAGTTTCACATTAAAGTTTATAGCGTCTCAAACCAAAATATACATGAAGGAAATCTAAATTTAACACCAAACACGGTGACACGGAATAGCATCAAATACTATACCCATTGTTTCTTTGTAGCTTCCATTCTCTCTAACAAACCGGCAATCTCAGCTTGCATTCGCCTCTTCATGTTGTGGAAATCACAGTTAGAGTTCTCAAGGAACTTGAATTCCTCAAGCTTTTTCCTGCGCCGTTCCTCAGTCTCTTGCAGGCATAGTTTCGCGAGCTTGCTTGCATACTCCTCTTCCAGTTTTAGTGTCTTGGCACGGATAATTTGGCGGTAGTTCTCCACCTCCCTCTTTGCATCATCTGCGAGCCTTTGGAAGAGCTTGGCCTCTGCCTCCTTGAACCTGATAATGCTCTCAATGCTTTGAAACCCTTCCGCTTCCTTGGGTTGGCCGAAATGTTGATCATGTAATGGGGGTTTTATATCTGGTTTGCATGGATCAATTGTCGTGTCTATAACGAAGTTGGCTGGTTTTAGGTTGAAAGTGGGTTTCTGAGGAATAGATGCAGCTAGTGGTGTGAGAGGGAGAGGTTCATTGCACTGAACAGGTTGAGCTGTGAGAATGCTTTTGTGAGAACTCCCAGAAACAGATAAATCGGCAACACCATCTGCAAAGCAGAATTCACCAACAGTAAGATTAGCAACAAATTTTGCTGATATAAAAATACTGGTCAAGATAAATTCTGGGATATGAATTTAGAAAACAATCCATAGAAACAATTTCATGAATCAGCATGAGGAACTGGCCAGGATCACTCGCTCAGTTATGCACAAGTCAAAATAACAATGAACCAAATCCCATACTAAAAGACCAGCCTAAAATAATAAGTTAATCCAAAATGAATGAGAGGATACACTAGCTGCATTGTAAGTTGACAAGTAAAATTTAACAAATCACGAAAAATTAAAATGACTGTCCAAGCAGTTGTTTAATATCAAGAATAAAAGTACACTACTATTAGGCAACCAGGGAAGTTGGGGAAACACATTAAAAATTCAGAGGTATACATAAATGTTTGTGTATCACCAATAAATGTTTGTGTATCACCTTAGAAACCATAAAAAAACTTCCAACAAATCATGGAAAACATTGGTCACAAAATATCAAGCAGAATATCAAGAGATCTATGCAACAAGCATAAGACTTCATCTGTCATGTACCTCTATAAGATCTGAGTAAAACATTGGCAGGAAGGGCCAGAACTAATAACGGAAACATGAAATATTAGTAGAAACTCAAATCTTTAACTGAAGTAAAATTGACGATGCATTATTATTAAAGAAGGAAGCAGCTAAAGCTTCAATAACTTAAATTTAATTTTTCGATGCACAAAGACAAATATCACATCTACACATGCAAAGAAAAACTAACATTGGTCATTAGAGAATGAAAACATCAAACCAGGAGAGGACAAACATAGATAGAGGTACTATACAACTACCCCCATTAATTTTCAAGTGTTAACACAAAATCCCAATTTCTACAATCGTGTACTATACAACTACCCCCATTAATTTTCAAGTGTTAACACAAAATCCCAATTTCTACAATCGTAGCACAAGACAAACTGCTATCATCATGGTGACATTTTCCCTTACAGTGAAAAACCGGTCTCAACCTCAGGTCAATCAAACCCAAAAGGTTCAAGTATCTAATTTGCCCACGAGTCATATGGTAAATGTAAACTGCATGAAAATCAGACAATGATGGTCAAGGCGTGTTGTCCCTATATAGTTACCACCATTCATCATGAAATCAAATATACTTTGAATATCCATTAAAATATTTGCACATTCTTTACATAAGGAGGATCTGCGTAGATGTTTATATTTAAGAAGATGGTTGTAAACAGACTGAATGCCAGAGGAGAATTTGCTAAAATCTGTACATAAAACCAATATGAGAACAAAGAAACTAAAGCAGCTAAAATCTGTAAATAAAACCAACATGAGAACAAAGTAACTTACACTTGAAAAACTGCAGGATGCTGTTACATGCATCTAAAGGAGAAATACGTTTCTTGCTGAGTGATGTTAGCATCTCTTCCGCCTTGCCATGCAACTCCTTACCTTCAAGATCTGCACTTCCATGAAAGATCTTCCTCACACAGTCAAGCTCCTTTATCAGTGTGTCAAGATCCCAATCTTTGGCACAGCAATTAAAGACTTCTTTGACAAATCCAAACATATCCGAAGCATGCCCACATCCAAGACAATGGAAATGCATAGTTCCACCAGCTGCATTCAAGCTGGTCCCTGGCCTAATCAAGTTCTTCTGAATTCCACAAACAGCATGGCACCAATGAGAACAAACATCACATCCAACCCAACTGCAAGTATTGGAAGCACAGTCAAATTTCAAACAGATGGGGCACATGCATGCACTACAGAATCCCTTCTGAGTAGAACAGATCTTGCAGTCACAGTCATCAACCGGGAGTGCGTTCTGGCAGTTCAAATTCCTACATCTCACTAGCAAGAAAATCTCCACCAGTTGCTCAGTTGAAATTTGTTTCTTCAAAGACAGAAACTCCACAGAACCTGTCTTTATTGCAACCAGAACTTCAAGCTGCACCTTGTGGGACTTTGAAAGAGTCTCCAATGTGAGATCTGATCTCCTCTCAAGCCTCCTTTGAAGACTAGCAAACTCATCCTTCTTTTCAGCCGCATCCATCATACTCCTCAAACACTCCTTGACAGCTTCCAAGGACTCACTTGCAATCTCCTGCAGCATCTGTGCCATGATAGGGACTGGCTCTGTGGCAATCTCCAACAACATCATACTAGGCCGTGTCACCATCACATTCCCATTCTTCACACTCCCATTCCTCCCATTATCCAGAGTCACAACCACATTGCTCTTCACATTTTTTGCAGGCAATTCGGATGGAAAGAGTGAATGGTTCTCTGAACTATTTGCTCTATACAAACTATTGTTGTTTGAGAAAGTAATGGTATTGCCATCATTGACAGGTCTGAACTTACTATGCACAGAGCCATTAGTCCCTTCTCCCCCACAATACCATATGTGGCTGTTGTCATAATTCTCAGTCGAATTACGAGTGAGAGAGCAACTAGGGTTGTGTGAAAACGGCACTGATTGGGAATACGACATGGAGAGACCAAAATCATCAGAATTTGTCGTCCAGGTATTATTGCTATAGCTTTTCTTTGGCGGCAGAGGATTCAAATTGCTAGTATTGGCGTTATTCGCAGAAGGATTAGACGAATTCAGGGACAGCGAGAGGTTCAGGCTCTCAATCTTACCCTTCTTCTCTCGGCCATCACCATCAACACCATCATCAATCTCTCGCTTCGCAGGCGTCTTGGAACCCATCCCATTCAGCTGGAGAAAATCCCTCTCGACCCATTTGGGCTCATCACCAGGCTGCGGCAGATCCGGGACGATCTCCTTCCCTTTGGATCTCGATTTCTCAACAGAAATCAAGAAATCGGAACCCATTTGCTCCTTTTCCTTAGGGTTTTCACACAGGTAGCTGAGCGTGAGCTCAGAGTTACCAGGTTTCAAGATTTTCGAAGACATTCCATCAAAAACATCAACTTTTTGAGCAGGAGTTTCACGATCGGGTGATTTAGGGATGGATTGATGTCGCGAAAGATCCATCATAGAATCCGGGTCCAAAAACATGGTTGCAAAGCGGAGGAAAATGCAGAAACCAAAGGGATAACGAATAATACCTGATGATCAAGGTCTCAATCGAGGGATTCGGAGCTTTTACGGTTAGGGTTTCAAAACCCTCAGCCTCTCTCCTTCTGGAGTTCTTAGAGCTCCATTTGGTCAGCGACGCCAACGTTGCTCTTCTTTCTTTTCCGTTTATCTATGTTCGCAGTGCTGCGTGTGATCGCACGAGGATTAGTTTAGACAAACGTCAACCTTGGACGTGGTACATCATTAGTGGCTGGCACCAGCACACCGTGATAAACATAGAAAAGACGATTCGGTTCCACGTGTTACCCTTCGCGAGTGGAGGATAAGGTGGACTGACGGTGTTGGCCTTCTGGGGTTTTGATTCTTTTGTTCCTGCGGAATACTTTTGGACTAGCATATTCTTGTGAAAGGAATTATTATTTTATTTTAAAAATAATTTGTTTGATAAAATAAAAAATAATTAAATTTTCACTTTTTTTAAAAAATAACCTCAACTTACCTCAATTTATTATTAACTCAATTTTAACAATGTTGCAGTGGTCTTTTGAAAATTAATCCATAATTTCAGTATTATTTATTATTACTGTTTATTTTTAAAATAAAAAAATATGATCATAGGAAATGAGATGTTATTATACTGTAATAATTAATTTTATGAGATGAAATACAAAATTGTAAATAGTATTCACATGTTTGTCCAAATTGAGTAAAAAAATTGACGATATACCAATAGTATTTGAGTCAATTGGTACCGGATTATTTGTATAAAGCACAAATTGAGAGCACGGGGTGGCGTTGAGCTTTGCTCCACACATATGCATTTTTTTGATTAAGCACTTGTCGTCTTTTTTTTTTAAAAAAAAATTGACAATATTTATAATTTGTTTGTTAGTGAAAAATTATATTTTATTTAATTGATTTTCCATGTTAAGTTTTCTAGTAAGCAATTTAGTGAAATTATATGTAGATTTAACCATTTAAGATGGGTAGAAATTTAAAATAGATTTTTTTCTTTTTTGTTGCAGGAACACGTTAATTAGGATGATCTCGAGTTTAGAGTAACAGAGAACGCGGAAAGAAAATGTCTGAATAAATTAAGGATGGCGCATTCGTTGACTTTCTCAAAAGACAGTGCGGCACGAAGAAGAGATCCATCAGACGTCTGCTGCCAAACACGAAACACGAAACAACGGGTCTTACAAACTTACACGTGGCATACTAAACGAGTTACCCATATTCATTGCCAAAAAACCTCGTTGTATATATATATATTCATATATATAAATCTAGCATTAAAAACAAAAATTTTAATTTATTTTCCTTAGAATTTGTGAGACCGAGTTTGCAAACCTCCAAAAAGCATCAATAAATCAAGAAATTCTTTCAGACTTATCTCTGACAAGGATTGTCTAATCATATGTCATATATATAGTTTTTAGATTGAATTAAACTCAATGTATCTTAATTTCAGCATGAATCTTGTTTCATGATATTAATGCAGAAAAATCCAAGCAAAATTTATCAAGCAATCGCAATCAATGAATCAAAACATACAATACATAATTCATACTCAAGAAAGTATGGCAAAATGATTAAAAGCAAACAAAGTATCCAAATTACCAACAAACCGAAACAAAGTGAGAAAAAGAGCTCACTGCAATGCAATGCAATGCCTCAATATACACATAAATTTAAGCCATTTGCCGCGACGATTGATTTACCCGCAATCCAATCTTCGATACGTTGTTATTATTATTATTGTTATTTTATAGCTTCAATGTAAGATCAGGTTCCTCCTGAGGAATTGAGTCCATAGGAACATAATTGACACTTGAATTGCCGATGATTTCGAAGCCTGATGCAGAAACTGGTCTGAAACTTCTAGGCCAATACAAGTCCAATTCATCATCCTCCATGAACATTGGGCATTGGC
This sequence comes from Dioscorea cayenensis subsp. rotundata, assembly GCF_009730915.1. Lineage (NCBI taxonomy): Eukaryota > Viridiplantae > Streptophyta > Magnoliopsida > Dioscoreales > Dioscoreaceae > Dioscorea > Dioscorea cayenensis. The sequence continues at coordinate 21,351,823 of NC_052488.1, forward strand.
CCGAGCAATCCTCGGTCTGATCTTGAGCTACCTCGGCTATCTTGACTCTGAAACATGCCCTGATGCATTGACGAATGCGCTTTAATCCCCAATGCATGTAATGCAGAGCCATGGAGCGGTAACGAAGCCATGCTAGCATAGGCATCAGGGAACGTGCTCATTCTCAAATGCTCGTTTCGCTAATGATCGTTCTCTTTTGTGTGCATTTTGATGGCCACCCAGTGCTTGTGAGCTGAAGAATTTGCGCTGGCAGTAGTTGCAGGAAAAGACTCTTGCCGGGACCGAAATGTCGCCAGGGTGATGATGTTCAGTGCTGCTCTCACTTGTTGCTGATACATCTGAGTTTATAGTCAGTGTCAAGTTGAGGGAGACCGGTTGCGCAGAGATAGTATCGGCATCCTTGGATATAAAGGGGGAGGATTCTTGAATTGATAAGTTAGAAGCAACTTGGCTACTGACTTCTTCTGATGCATCTTCGATCGCTTCTCGATCTGATGTGTTCATTTCTAAATGCTCTGATTGTCTAACACAAGTGTTTCCGGCTGCGTCGAAAGTAAAATTAAATTTAGTACACACAAACAAGGATTCATGCTGTATCAAATATTATTGATGGATATGAACCAAATGTTGTAGAATGAGAATAATTTCTATCGAGTAATCACACTGATAGTTTGAAACAAACATAACAGGTGCACAATATAATCATTGAAAAGAAAGAATTATGACCATTTCATTTTGATTGATATTTATGCAACAATTTTTTTCGAGTATTTTCTTTTTATTTTCTCCAAACACGGAATTGGTGTATGGAAAATTATAGAAGGGATGAATGATCAGTATTATTTCTGCACTTGGAAAATGTCAGTGATTGTTACAATATTGAAGATCCCTTTAAAAAAGAAAAGAAAAAGAAAAAAACATTGATTCAGAAATTGAAACAAGAACATCAGAAACACTAAATATCTCAAATCACATCTTCAGCAGCATTCTGTAAGAAATCTTTGGTTATATGATGATGATGATGATGATGATGATGATTTTCTAAAGTTTTGTCTAAAAACATCTGCAAATCACTCTGCTGAATTGCAATTGTATGTTGGAGCTAACTTTACCAAAAATTTTGCAAGTGCAAAGGAACAACAAATCAAAGTTTAAGAAGAACAATGAAAGAGCCAAACCCAAAAGGGAATTTTTCTTTTTCATCAAAATCTAAGACAAGCCTGAAGAACAAACACAATTAGACACAAAGATCCCAAAATTCAGCCTTTCATTTACCTTTGAATAAGGCAAAAGAAAAACCAGCAGCACCACAAATCAAACAAGAACCAAACACCAACTCTGATACATGATTATGCAAGATCATCAAAACAAGAACCAAAATTGAATCCAAAACATGTTGCAAGATCTGAGATAAAACCATACATACATACAAACAAACAAACAAATAAACAAACAAACAAACAAACACATACACATACCAAACCAACCAACTATGAAACCAGAGAAGACAGCAGCAGCAGCAGCACCACCATTGTTCCCCAAACTAAAGAAGAGAAAAAGAGAAAAAGGTCTACTTCCAGTGTTCCTTAAAACTCCTGTTGGTAAGGTGGTTGTGAGATAGTGTAGTACTAGTACAACCAAGTGATATGTTGGATCATGGAAAGCAGGGGTTGGAGTGACTGTGGGTGGGTAAGGGTCAGAGGTGGCAAGGAAAGAAAAGAGTATGGGATGGACAGATAGAATTAAGAAAAGGATATGTCACTGTATGTTCATTTCCTGTTCATTTCTTGGTGGGGAAAAAGTGGACAGTCTCTTTAAATGACCAAGATACTCTTCTTCACTGTCACCACTACAACAAAGAGAGATACTCCATTCTCCACTCTATACATATATAAATATTTATCTACATCTATCTATATCACTATACATATATATATATTTATATGCATGAAAAGAGGGAGTTAGAGTCCCTATACAGGGACCAGAGAAAAAAAGGAGGAAGAGAGGAAGGGGGACCATTGAATGATATGGTGAGCACAGGCATAATGAAAAGCAGAGTGAGGGAGAGAGAGTCAGAGTGAGTCACCCATCATGCATGTTTGCATTCACTTCTCCTTGTCCTTTGCTCCAACATGCAGCCTGCATTCAAGGTGAGTTTCTTCTTGTACTTCCTTTAAGGTGGCCTAACAGTCTTCTTTCTTTCTCTTTTCATCTATATATATATTATATACTATTATTATTATTATTATTATTATTATTATTATATGTGTATGTGTGAGAATATTGAATATGGTGGTGGTGGTGGTGGTGATCATGTTACTTACTATTTATGTGTACTTTATTTATGTGCATGTGTGGACATATATGGAGAATGTATGTATAGGAGAAGAAGGAGGAATAATAAAAAAAGTGAAAAAAAAAGAGAAAATTTTTGAAGAATTATGAAGAGAAACATTTGGCATTGAGAGTAATTGCTTTATGGTCCCCTCTGTTTTGAACTGATTCATTTCAGGTTGGTCCCATGCATTTGGAAATTGGAAATATGGTTTTCTCATTACTCCTTTAGCAAACTCAAATTTACTCATTGCTCCCCCATGCATTTTTTTTACATAGATATCTCTGTAAAATTTGAAATTATACATATTCAAACTTTTTTAAAATGTCTACAAGAAAAAAAAAATGAAAAGAAAGAGGGTTATAGCTAATATGAGAAAAGGTTAGGGGCTAGAGAGAAATTGGAAAAAGAGAATTGATGATAGATCTATGAGCAGGAGAACTCAAGGTTTAAAAAAAAACTTTGGCAACTGGTCCCTTTCATTCTGATATAATTGTTTATTTTATAATCATACCCTTTTTCTTGAGAAGAACAAGCAAGGCCATTATTCCCGGGAGCTAAAAGCCACTGATAAACTTTCTGTCCTTATTACCAATCACTTATCCAATGTTTAGTATTAATCACCAATTCCCACTAATGGTTTTCATTATTGTTAAGCCTCATGCTAAACTTAGGTTAGGTGCTGAATATATTAAAAGTACTTAAATATTCACAAATTTAAGTTGGGGAATTGAAATAACAATCTCGATACTGGTTCTAATAATATTAAACAAAATACGCGATGAATGGAGATCGAAATTAAGCATGTCTTGATACTATCATCAGTGTTTTTTTAGTCGGAAACATTGCTCAACATAGTTACGATAGTTAGGCAGGTAACACCATTGATTTGAAGCCGGAGATTCGATATTTTAGTTCATCATACAATGCTGTAGTTAGTAAAAAAAAAAAACTCGGAAATCACCTATTTCGGCATTACACAATCCTATCGTGTCCTCGCACTCCCCAAAGAAAAAGATCGGAGATGGAGGACACTTAATACCTACTGGTTGAGCCAGTTATGCTTGTCCGGAGTTAAATTAATCTATCGTCTCTTGCCCATCTCTATTCCTTCAGTTAACTCGATTAGCAGTTTCAGAATTACTGGCTTCCCGACCTTTACTGGGTTCATTGCCATTTGATTTCTTGGCGTGCAACTCTTGTACTTGTTCCTGCAGTAATCCAATGATTCATGCGTGAAGATTGACATAAGATTGTTTTTTGAGCACGTAGGATATTGCAGTATATCATCAACTCAAGTTCAAAATGCTTACAGTAAGAGAAGCATTTTCCGACGACAACTTCCCACACATCTCTCGTAAACGATCCAATTCTTGTCTAAGAGCATCATTTTCCTCTTTGATAGTTATGACTCGCTGAGCCAATTCTTCGCACTCGGCCTACATCATCAATTATAATGAATAGTTACACAGCAAACTTTTCGGAATTCAGTATCAAAGTTTTAACAGTGAATTTGATACCCTTAACATGGAAAAGTATAAAATCTAAGTGCAGATATATTGGCATCTTAAGCACTAATGCTTGTCGAAGTTCTTGAAGATGAAGACAAACAGGATGAGGAAATTATAATAAGAAGAATCGTTATACCAAAAAGTGAAATATTTCAGATGTGACAGAAGAATACTTCTGTTATCAAATTTGACATGAAATTTGGTCCTCAGCTGGAGTTAAAAACACTCAAATCTCACCAGCCAAAGTAGGACATCAGTCACCTCGAAATACATCTAATCAAGATATTCTTCATTATTGTAATACACCTAAACTTTTGTTGAGGTTGCAAGGACTCAAACCTCTTTCTTTTTTTTAAAAAAATACTCAAATTTGAAGACCATCCAAGTGACTATTCTATGAAAATATAGGAAGTCTTGAACTCTTAATGGCAACGGTTTTAACGGTTGTATGTCTAACACTTTACCTGCTTGCGGAGTCTTGAGCGACGTGCTGATTCCCTATTAGATTGCTTTCTTCTCTCTCTCTTGAGCTCCCGTTCATCCTGGTTTTCAGAAAAATGAAAATGAAGGACAAGAATAATGGAAGCAAAATGGATAACTTGAAAGAATAAAGTTATTACCTGCAACCAAAGATCTGGTTGACTAACATCACGAGAACCTGCGTTAGTGGATGGATGCATATTGGCTGGTGGAGGTGCAGGCGTGGCTTTGCCTCGAATTGTAGGGACCGGAGTAACAGGTCCTCCCATATAATCCATACCAATGTTCAGGGTGGTCGTGGGTCCAGTGATGGCACTAGGAGGGATGGCAATAAATGGCATAGCTTGGTTGAATACACTGGGCGCAGATGTTGCTTGTCTGAACCCATTCTGGGCTTCACCTGCAACAATATGCAATAACTCAACCAAAAGCTCATCAGGCATCAACACTATTAATGTTTGAAGAAAATACCATCACCAGAGCCATGCTCATCTTCATTATGTTGTGAACCCTGCAAGGAAACAACTGCATCATTACCTATTAGAGTGAACAATGCACAAGACACATATCACTTGCAATGTTGAAATGGAAGTAACATAAGTCTAAATTTTTCCTTCACAATTCTTGAGAAAGTTGCATCATTGAGCAATGAACTTATTCACTGAATCTTAACCGTTATACAGTTATGCTGTTAAAACAAAAATGATGAAATACAGTAGAATTCAAAGTCACAAACATTTTTGGAAGTTGCATAGCTTCCTTCAGTAGAACCTTCACTTCCACTCTCACCACTGCATGGAACATGTGATTTTCATAAGCATGAGTATAAAAAATTGATTAATGTTGTAAATCATTGGTCTAAAAAATTTTACCTTTGTGATTGAGGACCATTACCAGAAGCACCAGATGCTTTTGGAACAGCATTCTGCTTTCCTGTTAGCATGTTCAGGCTTCCTAAGCTTCCCTTTGATTTTTTCAGAGGGCTCCTCCCTTTTCCTTCATTTGACTTAGCATCCGCATCTGCTCCACTAGTTACAGGAACCTGAAAGTAAACCTCATTCTCAACTATTGGTTCCAATTAATTTGCATGAAATGAAACAACTCTTCAATTCAATAAAGAAAACAACTAGGCAACTATTTTAACAGTTCTGAAAATCATGTGGCAATTATTCCATGGGAAAGAATATTTTGACCAAAGATCAAAAATCGACAGGCAAAAACAGAATTTTTACAAAGTTAAAGAGGAGTGTATGATATAGTCTTTGTATGAAAAGAGAACATAACAAAATCACTGACTTGGATACCTTGCAAAAGGCAAAAACCAAACTAAAGAATCCTACCTTGATTATAAAATGAAGACAAGGTTAGGAACTGATCAAGTATATATCAGTCTACAGCCTCAGTAGAAATGAAAGGTGACAGAAGAAATCATGAAGCAGTCACTAAAATGTAGGCAAGAAATTTTTTTTTTTTGTTGCCTCCTTGAGATGTGTATACAAAGAATAACAGCTCTTTAACATGTAATAGTGCAAGTGCACAAACGCCACAATGCTTACTGAAGGTTCATTAGTTCCCATTTGGAAATGGCATTGCATAAGGACCATATGGATGAGAACCCTGAAAAAAAGAAAAAATTCAAGTAATGATTAATAAGAGCACCTACAAGAACAGGATACGTAGTAAGGGTAAAAAAATAATAAATACTTAATATAAATCAGACTACCGTTGCAACAGATGGATGTGGATAAATGGCCCCAGGAGGGTACATGGCAACAAATGGTTGAGTCCCATATGGAGGAATCATCTGATGTGGTTATAAAGTTAGAGACGATCTAAATATCTTCAGGAACTTACAATATGTTTGCACTCAGAACATAATAAAACTACAAATCCTGTGTATATATATATATATATATATATCTAAACATATTTCATATATGCCTTAATGAAACTTGAGCATCCTTTATGATCAATGATTAGGACAAGGATACCTGTGGACTCCACATGAATGGATGACCTTGGGGACTTGATGCCACAGATGAATGAAAAAAGCCAGGTGGTGGGATGGTAGCATTTCCAGCAGTATTATAGTATGCCTAGGTGAACAAAAAATGAGACATACAATGGGTGCAAGGTAATTAAAAAACAGCTAACAATAAACAAGAAAGTTGAAATAAAACTTAGCACCTGAAAGGTAGCCCAATCTGGATAAACTGTAACAGGGCTGCCAGCAGGAGGCTGATCCTGGAAAGGGCACAAAGTTATTTTTAGAGAAAACATGAGAATTTTACCAAGACCTGCTGTAATGTTAACTGAAGGAACCAAATTATTCTAGTGAAACCTGCGCTGACGATGACTTCGGGTTTTCTGTAGGAGCATCCACATCTTCATTGCCCATTAGTAAACTTAGGTGTGCACTCAGACCAGAAACAATTCTTCTGCAAAAATCCTTATCATGAATGTTTCAAGTCCATTCACTACAAAAACAGAAAATTTAATTAAAAAAAATTAACTACGGCATAAGGCATCCACATAAAAATATTGAAAGACTAAATTGCCAATTTTAAATATATAAAGGACATTTACTGCAAAAAATCAACCTGAAACTATAAGGGGAGTAAATGCAGTAGTTTTCCCCTCGAGAGATCAGCCTCTATCAAGTTTAGAAGTTGTAATCATGAGATGCCCTTTTTTTATTATTATCATAATTTTATAATAGATGATAAACTGCAGAGCACTAAACCATAAGGTTTTCCTTTCACAAAGGTTGTAAACTGGACAAACAGTAAATTGGCATGTTGCACAAGAATGCGATAGATTCTTCAATTAAGATACACTGCATGCCAGTGTGTACAAACCACAAAAGCTTCACCAGTTGATCAAATTGAAAACTAATCAGGGTTGAATGGGCTACTATTATAGCCATTCAGGAGCAAAAATAAAACATTGCACATATAGATATCACAAGAAGACCTTTCCCATTGATAAACATATACAATACACTTTGGAGGCCAACATTAAAATGCTGTCAACATTTAAAAGTTGTCTAGTAGCCAAAAGAAAAGTAACTCTCTACAGAGCATATATATACTATCGCTTCCAAAAAGCCCATCAATATGAAGTTCAAACAAGTGGTAGAAGGAATGGCATGAAATTCAGCTATCCCTAAAATCAAGACCTATGGGATCGGCAGCACCAATCATTCACATAATAATTCAAGATTCACCACAAATTTTTATCCATCTTCAGTCATTCTTATCCAATTACATTCACTCTTCCACATCAGTTCCACTTGTTTCATTTATTATCACTTCCATCCAAGTATTATTATTCTTTCCCTTGCTGTAAAATTAAATCATATCACCACTTTGCACAAATTGGAAAATTCCTCAATGCATATAAATTAGCTACATTAAACAGCTCCCTTCTATCTCTTTTGTACTATTTTTATAGAAATGGCACCTCATTTACGGTATATATACTGTTTCGCAGCTTTCGCTATATACCCACATTCTGAGGCCTAAGATTTAACAGGTTAAATAGCAGTCATTTATAATTTGAATTCCAATCACCCAGGGACCCTAAAATCATATTAAACTCCACTTGCATTTCTTCATTTCATCGATCCAACCTTAATTATGTAAGAAAAATCTTCCTCAATCAAACCATCAGGCTATTTACTACCTCTTCCTCAAGCCTACAACAAACAGAGAAAACCATTGTCATGCCTAATGAAGTATGAATCTAAAAGGCACATAAAGAGTGAAATAGTTAAAATCCTACAATTTGACAATAAGTGCAAACATTCTAAGCAACATACTGGTTATTTATTCTTTTCTTGTATCTTTGGTGATTAACGTGCTTACATAGCATCTTCAAGCTCTGCATCAAGATCAATGACAAAACTATACATTCCTAATCGTTAACACTAAATAAATAGGTCATCTTACGCATGTGAGAAACAGCGATAGTACAAAACGAAAAATCCAATGTTGTACAAGACGCCAAACACAGTATATCCAATAAAAAAAGGTAATCAAAAGAAAGGCGTACTTTGTTTCATAATTTTCTTAAGCAAAACAAAATTTATAATAGAAAGAGAATTGCCACCAAATCCTAAATCAAAATAAGAAGCAAAAAAAATTCAAACTTTTCGCAACCACGACATCAAACTTCCTCTTATACAAAAGCCCTAGCGTGATAACCCCAAAACTACCAAAAAGCACAATAAACCCACTAATTCCACCGAAGAACAAACTAATGGTTCCACATAAAACCAAACCAAGATCCAATCTTTCCCATAATCCACCACCCAAGAACCCCAAACCAATCAACCCCACCACTGATCTCGCTCAAAACACTTGAATGTTAAAACATAAAAATAACAACAAAGAAGCCAAACCTGCAAGAGCTCTCTCAAAATATGCAGCAGCAACCGCAAACCCTAAACCCAATGCCCAAACACAGAGAACCAAAAAACGACCAATTGATAAAACAAACTTTTGCAGGATTCCTCAAGGGCAAATATCAAACCAAAAAACACACTTTTTTGGAACAGAAGCGTTTGTTCAACTGCAAACAACTTAGAGATACATTAACAACTACAGAAAACAAGGACAAATGACAAAGAAAGAGATTAAAGACGGTGTCTTTCTCTTAAAAAAGCCAAGGAGAAAGGAAAGCAAAGCAAAGGGGAAAAGGAGGAAGAGAGCTGTGTTTCCTTTGAAAGTGGCCTCTATTGTCGCACTACTACTTCGTCTCTCCGCATGCCTTCCTCCCTGATAAAGCACCAACAACTTTTCAACACTAATTCCTCTCTTTGGTGGTGGGTTCAACTTCACATCTTTCCCAAAATAGCCCTCTTCTATGTCTTCATTTTAATTAAGAATTATTTTTCATGTTTTTCTTCTTTTTTTTTAATTTTCTTCTTTTCTACTTTTGATTTGTTGATTAATTAATTAATTAATTAATTTTATTTTGGGTTATTTGCTAAAAAAAAATAGTGAAATATCATACCATGTGAAAATGGGCAATTGTTGGTGTATCTTTAATAATTTTTTATAAAAAAGGGAAATTATAGAAGTTGAAGATAATTTGTGTTTTTATAAGATTTTTAAATTTATTTTTTTGTCATAAAAATATTTAGTGTATTTATAATCACCCACTGTTATAAGGGGTATTTAAGTAATTTAAGGTTAGATCATATGATAAGGATTGGGTTGAACCCATTCAAAGTATATTTAAAACTAGGGATTGGTTAGGGTGCAGTTGGATGTGATATGGTTTGATGTTGTTGTAGTTGGTGTATATAAAAGTAATAAAAAGAAAGAAAATTTCTTATTTATAAGAAAAAATTAATACTTTTGTTCTTTTAGTTTGACAAAAAAAAATAAAAATAAATAAATAATAATAATAATAATCTGTTGGTACTAACAAAGTAAAGACACAAATATATTAAAATGTTAATTTAGTATCAGTGTATGTTCTTAATCCGGCTTGTCCATAATCATAATTAAAGAAAAGAAATGATGGGGTGAAATATGAAAGCTCTACAATGATAAGAGTTTCACATATTTTGTTTAATATATAAAAATTTAAATATGAAATCACTTATTTAAGAAACTCAAACCTATACTATTTAGATTATTTTTTAATTAATGTACAATATATTTATTTATTTTTATTAAAAATCGGTTTAAAATCATTCTAATGAATTACTCCGTGAAAGCCACTTGATTCAAATGTTTAACGGCACTAATATAGATTTTTTGTGTGATGTATGAAATGATAAAAGTTCAAATTTTTCATTAAAAAAATTAACTCACGAGTGATATTACATTCTTTACTCACGTACTTTCATAAAGTGTAGAGACATTCGACGCAATAACCCCACCATAAAAATACTAACATTTATTTATCGCTTTTATATATATTTAAAAAAAAAGAAACTACATCTTACACTTAAAATAATAATAATAATAATAAGATAAAATGAAATATACAAGATGCATGTGATAGCTATTTTAGGGAGGTTGGTATGCAAATGTGTGAGGATAATGACTTAATGAGGCCCTTGTTGTTGGAGTGGAGTTGAGTGGGACTAAAGGGAAATCTTAGCCGTAGAGTTTTTTTTGATGAAATGAAACATTTTTATTTAGAATGTTATCTTACCTCCTTACAACAATACAATTACAAGGGGATGGCTCCAAATTCCAACACTTAAAGTCAACGGTCAATCGTCAACAAAACAGATGGGAACTTTGCCTTTCAGCTGATTTGCGTGCCATATATCTAATTGTTGACCTACCATCTTAGTGGTAATAAAAATAAATATTTAAAAATATTTATGTTTTTGCTTAGATACAATGTAAGTTGTAAAAATAAATATTAAAATATGTTGGATATTAAAAAATAATTTCATAAACAAATAACATGTGAAAATTAGGAGGTAAGATAACTTATTAAAATTAACAATCTATTATTTTTTTTGGTACCAAATCACTGTAAAAGATGTTTTTGTTTTTATTAAAGAGACGTGTTTGAATTTTGATTCATACACGGTGACATAATAAATTTGATAAACAAATAACATGTGAAAATTAGAAGATAAATTAACTTATTAAAGCTAACACTCTCTTGGTTTTTATGGTACCAAGTTTCTGCAAAAGTGTTTGTGTATTTACTAGACTCACACACGGTGATTGAGGGTTCATGCTAAAATTGAGGTATTAATTCCACACATATGCATGCCTCTAACATGTGACTGGTTCATACTTCATAAAAATAAAAAAAATAAAAATAAAATTGTTGAGTGTTTGTTTATAAAATAAAAAAATAAAAAGGGGTAAATTTAAACTTCATTTCTTCACTTAATTTGTAAAAGGATAATTATCATAAATAAATCATTAGCAAAGGAATAATCCCAAAAATATTAAAAAATATGTAAATTTATTTTAAAGATGACAAGTGAATAAACACATAATTAGCAATCACGTGTGCTTTGTGAAAAATAAAATAAACAAGCAATTAACTAAGATGATTAAGGAAGTACAACAGTGAGTGATGGACAATCCATAGAAAAAATTGCAAGTCCAGTACTGACGTCAACAATAAAGCCTTCATTGGATTTATACAAGTCCAAGTACACAAATCTCTCCATTAATCCAAGCTCAGCAGTGCTAATACTCATGATAAAAATTATTAATCCAAGCAAGGCATGCCATGGAAAACTAGTTCCCTCTTGTCGCCAATGAAGCTCCAGGGAAATAAAGTATCACCAATCCAACAAACCATTATATATATTCACAAAACGCCCAAAACAATGGCCACAAGATGCAGCAATATATATATATATATATATATATATATATTCACAAAGTTAAGTTAGATTTTTTTAAAATTAAAACATTAACATTATTACCAAAAAACATATACTCAGAACTGTAATGAAGTGTCACCTTGTCCTCCAGAGTAAACAAGGCCAAGGAACATAATTAAGAAGTTGATGTAACTGTTGAACATACATTGGTTTTGATTATCATTGAGAAGTAAAGTAAGGTGATTAATTAGATTAAGAAGAAATTATACATACTTCAACACTAAAACTGGAAACAACTTTTCTGAAGTGCAAGAGCCAAAGAAGCTTAAGAGTCATGGCAGCAATGCCAAATAATTAATGGTGCAAACATGATTGCAGGGTTTGCGGATAGACCATAATTAGTCTTCCCATCATCCTTCACTTGAGCCATATATCAAGAGATTGATGAAAAGAATTGATTGACTGGCAAATATTTTGAACTATATATATATATATATATATAAATTAAGAGGTTGTTTTTATCTGTTTCATTCTTTGATCAAGAGATCTTGCATGGTTGGTAGATAGAACCAAATAAGGGAAGACAAGATCAATGAAGTTTTTAGGACTTTACACATGCACCAAAAGGAGCATTCCAAGCATAAATAAATGGAAATCCAATGGGCTATTCTTCTAGACTTTTGGATTGATTGATTGTCTCCTTTATCCTTGGCATTATCTTCCTGGAAGATATATATATATATATATATATATAAAAAGAAATTATTATAGTACAAACTTTTTATTTCTTCCTTAAATGTTTTTAAGGTTCATAGGTGGATAAAATTTTAAGTAAATTTATTTTATAGATAGATACATCACATGATGTAAAAAATAATAATATATTTTTGATATTAAAAACGCCGGAAGTCTCACTTTCTTCTCTAATTTTCATTAGTTTTGTTTTAAAATTTTATGAAAGTAGCTAGTAGAAATGCTTTCTATAAATATCGACTCAATGAGCATGTCAGTTACTCTGACAAGTGATCAGATCAAGTAATTTCACTTATATTAATTTTTTTAAAAAAAATTATGAATAAATCACAAGCAAACTTCAAACCCAAACACTAGTAGCCTCACTTTTCCACTTAGTTTCCACATTTTTCAACCCAAACACTCAACACAACACAAGAACCACAAGTAATGTGACATATAAACTAACCATTTGTTAGTTATTATATAGTTTAAGTGAATAATGAAACCTATGCACTCAGTTTAAATTTTATAATTAACACATGCAAACAAACATCTACGTTGTGAAAAAAAAAAATATTACAAACAAATCATTAGCAAGAATGAAGTTAACAAAAATTTTCAAAATGTGAATTTTCTTTTTTACATTACAAGTAATTCCACATGAGCACTATGTGATTATTAATACAATTAACAAGTAAGCAATTAAGATAATTAAGGAAGTATAACACTGAGGATGATGGACATTCCATAGAGAAGGATTGCAAGTCCAGTGAAATTTACAATAAGCCCTTCTTTTACTTGATACAACCGCAAGATAGCAAACCTCTCCATTAATCCAGTCTCAGCAGTGCAAATGGCCATCATAAATATTATTAATCCAAAGAAAGCATGCCAAGGGAGATAGCTCCCTCTTGTTGTAAATGAAGCTCCAGGGAACATGAATATCATTAATCCAACCACCAACTGCCAAAATTAATTAATCAAACTCTTTAGTGAAATAAAACTCATAATTACTTTAATTTAATAAAAGGCCAAGTAAATTATACATAAGAAATATATATATATATATAAATGAAGAATTTAGAAGTAGGAAATTAATTAATTATATATATATAGACCTGTAAAGAGTACAAGGAAATGGTGGCAATGCCAAGCCAAGAGTGTAAACTTTTAAGATCAGGTATTCCCAAGTCTCTGTTGAACTTGAAAACAGCATACAGTCCTAAAGCACCCAAAGCAATGGCCACAAGATGCAACAAACCATGGAAAAACTTTTGAACTCTTCTTGTTGCTGGAATTGCCTTGAATGCTATAATAGCTGTTCAAACATTTTTTATTTCACACATATTAATTAACTTAAATAATAACATTAATAATCTTTAAAGTATAATTAATAATTAATGGATGTCACCTTGTCCTCCAGAGTAAACAAGTCCAAGGAACATAAGAAGGTGATGTATCTGATCAAAAGCAGAAGAATTAGAGTATGATAATTAGTGATTAAATAAATGGTTTTATATATATATATATGTTTACTTACATTGAGAAGACGGATTTCAACAGTGGAACTCAAAGCAACTCCTTCTCTGAAATGCAAGAGCCAAACAAGCATTAAAGTTATGGCAGCAATGCCAAACAATTGTGCAAATATGATTGCAGCTGTTGCAGAACAACCATAACTCCTGCCATCTTTTACTGCACCCATTTAGAGATTAGTAATGAAAATAATTCTTGAACTTGCATGTAATCACTTTGAACTATATATATATATATATGAAGTTGTAGATATAAGTCCCAAAGAAAGAGAAATTGGTGTTTGGGTGAGAAGATCAATGAGGTTCTTAGGCCTGCACATACACCAAAGGAAAGAGTACAAGCATAAACGTTTTCTAGGCACTTGCATTATACATAATCAACATAGGAAACTTGATTTGAATTTTATTATAAATATATATATATATATATATATATATGACCATGACATGACAATTTGTTTTGATCGAAACGTTTTTATTCTAATTTCATAATTTTTAATTAGTGTATATTTCATGTCGAATGCACATATTTGTGAACATAGGTTCATGTTGGATATTGTGTGACATTATATCAGGCTTGTTTTTATACTAGATGGTCTTTACTTTTGGTGTTTAAAATATATAGTTAAGGCTTTTTTTTTCCTGGTGTAATCTCATTGTATTGAAAGCATTACGCTCTTGTCATATCAACAAATGATTTTTTTCAGTCAGAAGAGAAAAAGAAAATAAAAAAAATTCCCTTAATTCTTATGGGTTGAGAATTGAATAATTAACACATATAATAATTGAATTGTTGTAGATGCCATTTAACTTGGTACATATATTATAGTTTGATTCTAATACATACAACCCAAATATTACACTGATCAGCAGTGTAAAGCTAAGAGAATTTTTCATACTCTAGTTTTTAAAATGAAAAAAATTAAGCATGAAGTAAACCATGGCAAATGGAAAGCAATTTAAATTGGTAGACAAGAGAGGTATATAAGAATTGTCCAATAATCATAGCGTTGACTGAAGACCAGGTCTCTTCGGACTAAATATGAATGTTTAATAGAATGCTTAATTAATGTGGGTGTTAATTAACAACTAAGTTTTATTGTTATATATTGACTTAGTAGTTAGTACATAGACTTGGTAATATGGATTGAGATGTTTTTATCTTTATAAATCTAATGGTGGGTGTGCCATGCACATGAGATCCTAATTCATTTAGAAATTATTAATTAATTTATAAGAGGTTGCAGATACCACTATATACAATAGAAATACCATCAATCAAGTAACCAAAGTCTACAATTTCAAACATAGATGTTATACTGAATTTAAACAACATTGCATGCATGAATGAGATAAGGCCCACAACCTTTTTCACTCCATATCCAAATAACCCACAGGTGAAATCAATAACCAATCTCTCAAACTAAAAATACATGAATAAATAGAATCCCAAAAGAAAAAAAAAAACAATTATACACACAAATATATAAATAAATGTATATATATATAATAATCTAGAATGTGATTCTACGTATAGCAGTGGAGATGCAAACAGCCACAGCAAAGATGAGGATAAAAAGTCCGGTGAAGTTAATAACACGGGACTCGGCCAAAGTTCCTGTATCCGTCGGCATGCTCTGAGCAAACCCGGTCTCCGCCGTGCATATAATCGTCAAGAAGACGGCCATTCCGGCCGCCGCATGGACCGGTACTAGTACTACTCTCGTTGGCTGTGGAGCCTTTGGAAACCAGAAGTAAAGAAACCCAAATAACCACTGCCAATGCACAACAAATTTTATATACCAACTAATTAGATTTATAGAACAATAATCAGATATTGTTCTTTCATGTTATGTTAATTTGTTGGCTTATATTTACATGGTATATATATGTATCAAATGATGGAATTGAAGTGAAAATAAAATTAAAATGAAGCTTATTAAATTCATAGGGAATGATAATTTAAAACTCTGAACAAAGTGATGAAAAGGTGAAGATGAACCTGGATGCCAAACAAGCAGATGGAAACCAAGCCAAGCCATGAATGCAAGCTTGTCATGTCACTCAACTGAGTTTCTTTGTGGTACTTGAAGGCAACATAGACACCAAAGATGCCAAGGGTGAGTGCAATCATATGTAGCATCAAGTGTATTGTCTTTTGCATTTGTCTCATCAATGGGAGCTTGTAAGCCATTATCCCTGCTAACCCAAACCATGCATGCATGCATGCATGTTCAAAACCAAACTATATGAAACATTCATACGTACGTCCATATATATATATATATCTAAATATTCATGCATACCTTCTCCGGCAACAATAATGAACCCCAACACCATTATAAGTGGATGAGCCTGCAATATAAAAATACAGTAAATAACATAACATCTTGAAATAATATATATATATATATATATGAGAAGACTAACATTGATAATTAAGTCTTTGTTGTCAGTATGAATGGCAACACCGCCACGGTAATGAAGAGCCCAAACGAGGGTGAGGATGCCGGCGAGGAGGGCGAACAAGTGGGCGGCGGTGGTGGAGTGAGACGCGGCGAGAGCAAAAGATGGTCTCATAGCAAGGGCCATTGAAGTCTAGCTAGTGGCCGGAGGTGGTGGTGGTGGTGGTGGTGGTGGTGCTTAAGGCCTTTGGTTTTAAGGATTGTGGTGTAGTAATGACACTTGGGTGGTGAACTGGTGATGATAAAGAAAGTGATGGGGTACCACATGTTTAAGGAGTTGGGTTTTGGTATATTGAGGGGTGGTCATAGATGGCTGAGTTCATGGAACTTAAGCAAGGGATCAAATGGGTTTTGGGAATAACTAGCAAGCAAGCATTTCTAAATGCTTATTATTATTATTTGTTTATTATTTGTGTTAACTTTTTAATGGGTTATCAAAATCTCTGAATATTAGGACTCTTGAGTTCTAAGATTTTTAGTGCCTTTTCCTTTTTGACTTTAAAAAAATATATATATATAGCTTCAATGAGCAATGTTTGTGTTAGATAGAAATGTAGAGATGAGAGATTTAATATTAAAATGAGCTTAGCTTACAAAGGGCAGTCAATTCTCTTAGGTTTGATTAAAATTTGATGTATCAATGTACTTTGGCTCACTGTCAAAAAGTGATGATTAATTTCCACTAATACCCAAATCAATGCTATAATATTTCTCAAAAACCTTTCCATAAAAGGGAAAATAAGCAAACAAACAAAACCCCAAAAAATAGTAGTATTGATGCAAAATCTGGCAAATCACACTGATATATATATATATATATATATTGTAGTTCACCTAGCTACTGAAAGAGGTAGTTCGACCACATTAAAAGTCTGACTTAAATTAAAAGAACAACATATTTTGGTAGGAAAAGTGAACATTTGATCATAATAATCTTATAAAACTAATTCAGCTCCATAGTCCAGCCCATGTTGTCCTCTGTAATTCCCTTCTGAAGATCTGTGAGTGCACAATAAAGCTTTTGGGATACAACACCAACTCCTCTGTGTCCATATTCCACTCTGTACAGATTTCATCCACATTTTAGTCAAGCAGAAGAAGCAAAAGTTTCTTAGTTCATGATTGACCAAAAGAAAATAAAAGCGACTTCGAATTGTATTTTGATCTCTAAGTTCATTAGACAGAGTTTCAAGCATTAGTTTTTCTTCTGGTGATACGAGGGGCAACTTTTACCTTTTTCCGTGGTATGTAATGCTTCCAACTGGTGATAAGACCACAGCCGTTCCCGTGCAAAAAACTTCATCCGCATCAAGCAAATCGTCTACTGATACTAGGCGCTCGTCAACCTGTACACCACCATGGTCATCATCCACAGAAGATAAAAAGAAAAGGGCTATCAATTGGTTGGAAAAAAAAATAAGTTTAATGCATTACAATTGAATAGTAGATTTTTATTCATTATAATCAAACTGCAGATGTTTCTAACACAATTATTGAGTGCATTACACTCATGTGTTTTCCTCCAAATTCCAGCTTTGTATCCAATCTAAAAAGCGTTTGTTTCACCCACTAAAGCCCACTTGAATGCTTTATGAATAATCAAATTTTAAAACAGCATAAGTTAAATAGACCTTGTCTAAATACAAATTTTTACAGGAAGTTCACTTGCCAACCATAAATGTGACTATAATTCAGTCATTGAATACCAATATGTATTAAAAAATAAACTCTCTCCTTCTGTGTTGGTCTTTATGAAGCCTACTAAATTATATGCTTCAGAATCCTACCATATGATTATTAGAGTGCAATCAAAATACTAAAAACCAACATTTGAAAGAGCCGCTGTTATGGTACAAAAAGTTTTTTATGAAACAAAGAAAAATGCCTGCGAAGAAGCTATAGATTTATAGTGTATATATATATCAGAAACAAATTACCTGGTATCCTTGATTCCGAGCAACCTGAATTATACTTTTTCTTGTGATTCCAGGCAAGATTGTCCCAAGAAGCTCTGGAGTTGAAATAACATTGCCCTGCAATAAAATATACCCAGAAATTTATTTCTTTGCAAATCTAAAAGGGAACAATAAACATATTCCCTTTCCAACAAAAATGACAAAAATTATGAAAAATGCAACTTCAACAAACTGCACAATGAAATAAAGAATTCAGCTTGAAGTTAAGAAAAAAAATAAGAACAAAATAAAGAGACTTGCTTTGGATGCAATTCAATGAATAGAATCCAAAAAGAGGAACATGCGCAACAGTGCAAATGGTAATGATAAAACAATATTAGAGTGGAATTCAAGTGGTACACAAGGTTTTATAAAAAAAACCGTAAAGGATCAGATATCAGTGATAAACTCTTCAAGAAACAGACACTTCAAAAATAGTCAGAAAGCATGCAGATAGAAAGGAATATCAAGGAAGTTAATGGTTAATGCCGTAGGCCCCTATCATCAAAGGCGAGGGGAGCATGGGGTGAAATACACATAGCTGCAGCCCCCTTGTTTGCTTCTGCAAAAGTGAGATTTCATGGCACCCGCATGCTTTTTCTTTATTTTTTATAAAAGATAATAAACCATGGTCAATTCTTAAAAAAAGAAGGATTGGACCTCCATACTTACATGGCTCCCTCATATAATCCAGTAATATAATCTGTTTCCATATGATAAGGCATTTCATTTGGGAAAGGTTAGTTAAGTGACAATGAGGCTGGTCACACAGAATGTCAACAACAACAACAAAACAATACGACTTTCGGACAACTCTACAAATACCAGGTGACTGGGTAAAGACAAAGAAAACTGGTGGCAGGTAGAATTTAAATGTCATGCAATGTAGTAAGGAACATCAGGTAGGAAAATGAATCTAAATGGCAAACCTTCACAATGAAAATATTGCAGGATGAGACCTCCTCCACATATTTCTTGTGAACAGAGTCGAGATATAGAACATCTGAATAGCCTTTTGCCTTAGCTATTGCCTGTGCCTTCAAGACCTACATGAGGCATACCGATGTTAATAGGATACAGATACAGGTGTTAAGTATTAAGTAACATAGAGTATTTTAATAAAAAACTAGATGTGTGGACACAGCCATGAGTATTCATATATGTGTAAATAATGTATATATACATAACCATGTAAATGACATTATTTTTAAGAGGGTGGAGAACATTTTGGTAAAATAAGTTTTTAGGTGTGATTATAGGTAAATAGATATTGTATATTATGAACCAGTCTAAACTACTTTAAAAAAATATATAATTTAGGACAAAGGATTTAAATCACATAAAATTTAAACTAAAAACAAATAGAGTTTTTAAAATCATGAAAATCACTTTTGAAAGGATAAGAAAGATAAGTAACAATATATACATATAAGAAAATATCAAAAAAAAATTATGAAGTTTAAAAAGATAAGAAAAAGGATAAGGTAATTAAAAAAAAAGATTGAGGTTGAAAACTAAAAAATTAAGATGGAGAGTGAAATAAAAAAAGACAAGAGAAACAAAATCTTTTTTTTTAAATAAATTCAGTAGAGTCATATGGGGGGAATGCGTGATTGGAACAGGGCCCTAAGGTATCTAAAGAAAAGATAGATATCCATAAACATGAAAATTCACCCATATGTGTTGTATGAGGGTAACACTAACATGCACAAAAGTTTAGGTGAATCACGAACCTGAACATAATCAAAATTGATTTTAACTTTTAAGTTAGAAAAACTTGAATGTATATTAAATAAACGTCCATGTTTAAGAGTATTCACTTGTGATCAGAAACCACTATTAAACCAAAAATTGGTAAGCAAAAGCCCAAAAAGTGCAAGTAAAATGGTTAAGAAGAGTGATGCACAACTTAACCAGCAATAGTAGTGCATAGAAAAATCATGAACATTCAGTTCATACAGATACATGAATAGGAATCACATGATGACTACATAGATGGTTAATCAAAAGAACAAAGGAAGTTGAATATGAAAAAAAAATCCAACAAACAGGAGAGCCACTTTTGACAATTATTCAACAAACGTTTTATAATTCAAAGGCTCATATGAGAAAATTTTCTTACTGAAGCATAATTGCCAATAGTCTTTACACCACCAGTACCACCAGGGGTTGCACGATGAAAGTCGGTTTCTACTATTAGGTTTATCGGTGCTAAACCCTCCTGAGGATGATAGTAAATAGGTAACATTGTCAGTGTTTTTAATGTGGATAAACAGGATATAAAAGAACAGAGCATCATGTTGCATAATGAAGGACTTATCAAATAAATGGCACTCTTTTCCCATTCACTATCCAATACAGGTTTTCCCACTTTTAAGGTAAAACATTTCTCTATAGAAACAAAATTTCTCTAACTCAAATCATAGATCTGCTCATGCAAATCAAGAGGCAAACCTGGAAAATCAAGATGCAAATCATAGATCTGCTCTAACTCAAAATTGCTCTAACTCAATTTTTTTTTGGCAAATAAACAATATAAATACACACAATATAAGATAACATACATGCTATTAATATGTGAGAAAGAACCTTTAAGTGTATGAAAAGGTCATCAGGTCATTCCCTAGTTCCAATACAGAGGGCAGTCTTTATAAGCAGCCCAGTAGGCTTTAAAACTAAAAATAATGTCATAAAAACTGACCTTAAAATAGTTGCCAACAGGTGAAACGAAAATAAGAAATGTGTACTCAGGGGCTGGTGCAAGACCAAGAATAGGCCCACTTCCGATAAGCAAAGGCCGAATGTATAGCGAACCTTTACCCACGGGTGGTACCTGCATTTAAGTAAAAAGTATGTAAAATTCAACAAGATAATTAGTGGACCTCATTCCTATGATCAATTATTGTATATTAGTATCAAGAATAGAAAAACTACCCAATGTTTATTTGCCAAAACAGTGAGCTTTACAGCATCCACAAACTGCTCAACAGTTGGTGAAGGCATGCACATCCTTTCAGCACCTGACTTCATTCTTAAAGCATTTTCTTCTGGACGAAAGAGAAGAATTGACCCATCTTCTTTCCTATATGCTTTTAGGCCTTCAAACAACCCCTGTGAGCAAAATCATTAAGCCTTTTTGATACCAAAGTTGAGAAAACTCATGCCCTAGCAGTTAGCACATAAGAAGTCAGCAGTCAGTTAGCACATAACAAGCTCTTAATGTGAAGAGTAAGTACCTTAATTGGAGAAGGGAGATCAATTGGTTCCAAAGGAAGGTTATGGGCAAAACTTTATTAGCTAAGATGAGAAGAATAGCTTTACTTGCTGCAGTTTATGTTATCTGGAAAGCTAGAAACTTACTAATCTTTCAGCACCAAAGATTTAGTGAGGAGGATGTCGATAAGCAGATGGGTGTAAATAAGTTTCATCTTCTGGTAGTTAGGTTTATTTCTGTATCGTTCTCATTCTATCTCAAGTATTGTGTTTTGTAAGAGTAGTTATGCTAGTTCTACTAGTTCAATCAATTGTGGGCCTGATTCTAAATGTCAATGATATGGCTTGGTAATGCTTGTTTGTAATTTGTGTATGTTTTGAGATGTTTTGTGCTTAATAAAGTTCCTTTTTGGCTTGACCAAAATAAATAAATAAATAAATAATAAAAAATTCAGCAGTCAGTGCAATTGAATTTTAATGTCTGATTTTATAACAAGCAGATTAGGGGTTATGTATTTCCCAATTTATCTTAATGTCAGTAAATTACATTCAGGTTGAGCTTTGGAAGGTTATCATTCTGAAAGATGCAGCTCAAAGAAAGAAATCAGAATAGGCTCCCATTTAGTATTACAAGCAAGCATAACCAAACACATTTAAAGCTCAAATGGAAAGAAACCAGTAAAAACAACTTATGCTTGAAATTTTAAATAGACCATCCAGACAACATGGATGTTAAATAAGCAATTTTAATATCAGTATTTTAAAATTTAATAACTGCTCACTACAGGCTGCATACTTTTACATTCTGAATCTCTGATTATGAAGATAAATACATATGATGCAAATTTCAAGATCTGTGACCAAGAACAAACACATCTTGGAGAGACCACTGACAACTTATTCAAGTACAAAGCGACCTGTTTGCATACTAACCTGGCCATAATTTAAGACTCCAGATGATGGACTCAATTCAACAGGTCCATATGGCTGTAATTTGCCTTCAGTAAATGTTCCATTCTGAGTGCATTTCATAACATACATATAATCGGTAGGCACAAGTCCAAATCCAAGGTTATCCCAATCAGTATCAGCCAAATCAACCCTTGACCAAATATGAAATGTTAAAAATTCATGCATAAGGAATGAGGAGCACAAAAAATAATAATAATAATAAAACAAAATAAAATAGTGATAATAAAATAAACAAAGATGCATCAATTAACATATGCACACCACCAGCCTCAAATGTGAATCATGTGATGAGTTATTAAAAACCCAATAGCTATTAAAATGCGGCAGTTGTGATTGCAATAGTGAATTTCAAGTAGGAAGATTAGGAAGATTAGGAAAAGAATAAAAGACAGATAAATGAAATCAACACCATTTACATGTTCAACAAAATTTCCATCTTTTGACATTGTTATTATCTATGCATAAAATGAAAGAATAACGGTAAGAAACTAATCAATTTAATAAGCAAGTACAGTGTGATATAAACACCAGATCAAAATGCATAAGAATTGTAAAAGAACAGATCTGAACAGATAATTTAAATACCTAATAGTCCTTCCTTCGACCGCTTCACATCTTGTAGTGGGAAGTAAAGAAACCATAGAAGGCATTGGACAAACATGATTTTGTATCTGTAACAAACACAAGGAAGTTTAAAGGTCAAATATTTCAGCCTACCACACAATTTACTCTTGATTCCCTTCAAAGAATGATCTTTGGACAAATGAAGTCATACATAACTATGTATTTTACTGTTACAGTTAATAACAAAAGGCAAAAGTCGACAAAAGCAACTTCCAACAAATGGCAGGACTTCCACATATGCATAACAAGATGAGAATCACAAAAAAAATTACTGGAAAGAGAACTGCTATACTGATCACAGCAGCAAGGAAGATATACAAATATGTAGAATTAAAACTTCACAATGGTTGTGAAACTCCAAGCGTTGATTTGCAAAGAACCAATCACTAAATGTGCCTATTTTAGATTAAAAATCAATTCATCTCGACAATAATAACAATAATAATAATAATAAAAAATTGAAACACAACCTACTTAAAAAGTACACAAACTTCACAGCCTTAATAAGATCGATCACACCAAAACAAAAAAAAAATCAAATTTTTTAGAAATAAAATGGGAAAACAGGAAGAAGAAGAAGAAGAAGCACAAATCCCGATTTACAAAATCAAGAAATCTTGTAATACATTGAAAAGCAAAAAAAGAAATTCAAAACTCTAACAATCATAGCCATATCTCATATTCCACAAAGAAATTCATCAAATAAAAGCAAGGAAGCGAAAAGGGGGGGAAAGAGACCTTAAGCAGAGAAGAGGATTGGGGAAATGGAGCTTGAGACCGGAGGGGAAGGACGATGAGGAGATGAGAGCGCCGCCGCGGAGCGCCGCGCCGCCACACTCCATGGATATCATTTCTGAGATCTAAGAAAAGTAGAAAACAAAGAAAAAAAACAAACACGAGGAGCACGAAAAGGAAGGGGTTTTTTTCAATTTCTCGCGCGTAACGGTGCTTGCATCCTCTTTGATGACGTGTCACTATTATCTTTGAGAATGGGGTCCCACCTTTAAGTACCTCAACAACCAATCAAAGCGCGATACGTCATGTCAAGGTTGAGTATGCTGATCGGGACTGAAGATGAGATCGAAGACACGTGGGTGACGTGGCAGTAGTCAAGTCAGAGATGCAGTTTGAATCGTGACCGTCCAGATTCCACTGTGCTAACGTGGCGGTCTTGGGCTTTTACTGGGCCTTATTTTGGGCTGAGACTAGCGATGATCCGGCCTGCTAAGCCTTTTTAGCCTAAAAGGGTTTAATTTTTTGGTTTTTTATTTTATCATTTTTTTTTATTATTGTTAACTTGGATAAAAATTTTAGTGGAATTTTAATTAATGTAATGTGGATAATAATTGTATGCCATGATGTAGTCTCTGATAGAAAATAATTTGAAAATGAAACGAAGTAGTATGACTAACCATATTGTGCTATGTCTATGTCTATTAAATGTTAATAGGTTTGTATACATTATCATTGACTGATTACTTATTAATAATTCCATAAACTGAACAAATTATACATATATAAATAAGTGGGTGTTTTCCATATTTCGAATTAATTACATTATTATACATGGGTCACAATATGAACATGAACCCAAAAGTCCTTTTTTTTTTTGGCTGCCATGTAGTACAGGAAGGTATGGATTTAATAAGGCAAAAATAAAGTATATGAGTACAAAACAATGACAAAGATAAGGGTTATTGGTCCTAGTCCCATGAAATTAATTTTTCATTTAATCTAAATAAAATATAAAAAAATAATTACAAAGTTAATAAATTATTCATAAATGAAATGTCAAAAATTAAAATAAAATAACATATCAATAAATTTTTATTATAGTGAAATCATTTGTAATCCAATGATAACTCGCCACAAAGTACATAAGAGGTGAGAGTTCAAAATATTATTTCAGAAGTTCTATCTATTAATGCTATTCATATACTATATATGAAGACTCGATATTGTTCATCGGTATTATTTGTTGATCATGATGTGAGTCTCTTACGGTAAAAATAGTGATTTTCACCCCTCTAAAATTGTAAGAAAAAGAGATTCATTCCTAAGGGTAGTAACTAGTGCACATTCATACATATCTATTCTATTAAACTGTGTTTATATATATTAATATAAAAATTAATTAGAAAAATCCACACCAAACATCACCTAAGATCACATTAATTTCTCACCAACTAAAATTATAGAAATGAAAATGATCTATAAACAAAAGATATAACCGAAAATTTGATGGTGGAAAAGAGAAGGTTTGATCAACCACATTACATGGTCCTAATTATGACCCACCTAATGACAAAATAAAAGCTCCCCATTCATTCATCCATTCAACAAAACCAATAAATAATATAATACAAGAAAATAAACAAATAAAAAAGGAAAACTCTGGCCGGTGGAAAACGCAAACCATCATAATCATCATCTCATTAGTGACCCTTTCGGCCTGGTTCTCTGACCAATTGACCCAATCTGCCGGTCAAACCGGTTAACTCTCCCAAATAAACAAACCCAAGACCTAATACCGCTTCCATTCCGCGGTTCAATTTTTCAAACTTCAACGGTCAACATTCAAACCTCCAACTCTTCTCTTCCTTCCATTTCCCATGTATATATATATATCTCCATTCTCACCATCTCCTTCAAGAATTCAACTAGAAAAACAACTCAAACAACTCATCCAACAATCCTAGCAATTCTTTAAACTAAGGATGGCATCACGCCGGAGCCGGAGAGTAGCCGGAGAAGCAGAGCTAGAGATTTCGATACCGAACCATTTCCGGTGCCCGATATCATTAGAGCTCATGAAAGATCCGGTTACAGTGTCCACAGGCATCACATATGATCGGCAAAGCATAGAAAGATGGATGGACATGGGTCACTCAATGTGTCCGGTGACCAACCAGACCATGCACACTGATCATGAGCTCATTCCCAACCATATCATTCGGAGAAGGATCCAAGATTGGTGTGTGGCTCATAAGGCTCTTGGTATTGAGAGAATTCCAACTCCAAGGATCCCGGTGTCTCCGGCCATGGCCTCTCAGCTTCTCTCGGAGATTGCTTCGATTAGTCAGCTCGGAGATGTTCAAAGAATTATCTTGAATTGGTTATGAGAGTTAAGGCTTTGGTGAAGGAGAGTGAGCGCAATCGCCGGTGTTTCATGTCATCGGGTGCCGGCCGGGTGTTTGCTTGCTCCTTCAGTGAGTTTGCTAGTAATACGTCGAAGTTCTCCGGTGTATTGGAAGAGATTTTATCAGTGATCACTGCAATGGCACCATTGGATGAAGATGCTTGCTGGCATCTTAGCTCACCGGAATCCATGTCTTTCATTGTATATATGTTACAGTGTGGTGATCTTGGCCGGAGACTTAATGCAGTTGTAGCGGTGAAAGAGCTTGTATCAAGAAGTAAGAATGCTGTAGAGATCGTGGCGGAGACCGAAGGATTAGTCGAAGCATTGGTTAAGCTTATTAAAGAACCGATATCGCCTCAGACGACAGAAGGCTTCACTTGTGGCTACTTACTATTTGGTGTCCTCCGCTGAGAAGACGGCCGAGAGGTTTGTCGAATTGGGGATTGTTTCATTGCTACTAGAAATGCTTGTGGACTCGGAGAAGAGCATGTCGGAGAAGGCTCTTGCGGTGTTGGATTCGGTGTTAGTGTGCGAAAAGGCGAAGAATGATGCATATGATAATGCTCTTGCATTGCCGGTGTTGGTGAAGAAGATGTTTAGGATCTCCGATATGGCGACGGAGTTTGCAGTTTCAGCAATTTGGAAACTTTGCAAGAAAGGAGGAGAAGAGTGCTTGATAGAGGCTCTGCAAGTTGGTGCATTTCAGAAGCTCTTGTTGCTCTTGCAAGTAGGTTGCAGTGGTGAAACAAAGGAGAAGGCCACTCAGTTGCTTAAGCTTATGAATGGTTCTAAGAAGAAGTTGGAATGCATTGATGTTATGGATTTTAGAGGATTGAAGAGATCTCTTTAATTCATCACAAACATGAATGATGTTTTATTTTCTTGTTTTTTTTAAAAGTGATTTTTGTGTAGATGAGTGTATAAAAGATGAAATGTGAAATTCAGAAAAAAGAGGAGTTCTCATCACACACTATGTTGCTATGTTTGTTTGTTGTTGTTGTTGTTGTTGTTGTGCTTTGATTTCTGTTGTTTGGAGTGTATGATTATTAATGGTTTGGCTTAACTAATGTCAGAATAATGCTTTGCAATAAAGTGTTTCTAGATGAATGATGGAAATCATGGAATTAAAGAATGCTGGACACTGTGTTAGGTATTGGAATATAGATCTAGAGAACTTGACATATGTGGATTTGACACTCTGTTAGGCAAATCTGAATCTTTTTTAATAGACATAAAAGTATGACCATGTGAAGCATGCATGGCCTTCTCATCTCATGGATGAAATCAACCAAAAAAATTCCCACCATATTTGTAACTCATATAGTTCATGATCCAATGATTTTAATGTGCTTAATTATATTGAAGGAGAGGAAAAAAGAAATTAGAATTCCTACCTTTTATCTTTCTTTTTCACTCAATTAACACACAATAAACAAGTTCAAATTGCTTGTGTATCCTTACCAATGATTTATAAGAGTAGTTTTCACATGGATATAACAGCAATTCCCCATTTTTATGTGGTGCATGCCCAAATAATAATAATAATAATAATAATAATAATAATAATAATAATAATAATAATAATAAAAAGCAAGAAATGATCTTATAGGGTAGTTCAATTAGGTAGACAAAGGCAACCCATAGTGGACTGTCATGCAAAAGAGACTATGAGAGCAATGTAAAAACTCAAACAGGTTGACTAGAAACAATAGAGGGGACCCAAATAAACAGTATTAAAAGACTAGTAAGCATGGAACAGGTATCAATCTAATTTATTTCGGTAGGTCATCTGTTCTCCCTTCAAACCACAACATGTTGAACATTGACTCATCTTAACACACTAATTAACACCATATGAATGAGTAAACAAATGCAAGTTTGGTTGCATTAGAAAGACTCAACAGCTTGCAGATTGATATTTAAACTATTTTTCCACAAAGAGTATGAAAAATTCATGCAAAGACATGACATCCAGAAGCTATGACTTGGGTGATGTACATCAAACTTCAAAGTAGAAGCTGGAACTTGTCACTGCCATCTTTATCTGCAGAAAACAACAAGGTTTACTGCTTTTTTCATATATATATTTTTATATGTATTAAAGATGCTTCTTCAAGACTCAAAGGGAAATACTTTAAGAAAAAAGGAAGAAAAAAATAAAAGAGCAAAAGAACAAATGGCTACCTTCTCTAGAAAAAGGTAAAAACATCAAGATGAATGTCTGAATAAGAGTGAATAACATGTGGAATTCTTCTTTCGGCTTCTTTTATTGTAAGCTTAGAACTTTTATTCTGTAAAGTTGGAAGCACTAAACCCTCAACACAAGATGTTAAGATGCTTATACTAACTCTTAAGCTAAGGAACTCATCAGTAAACAAACCTTAACATGCTAAAAGACAGACTGTTCTAAGGTCAAATACAAAGAACAGCCAGTCAGTAGTTTCACTTCCATTAATGGGCAAGCTGGCATGCTTGTCCATTCATGGTTTGAGTTTGGATTTTAAAGATGTTTTCTTCTGACTTAACAAAGTAAGGCAAGAAAAACAAACATTAGCATATATATATTCAAATAAAATGCCCAAAATAGTGATGTTCAAAAAAATTCAACTAGGTGCAGATGATGGGGACAAATTAACCTAGGTATATATGTACTTCAGTAATTTTACTCTATTGTTTCTATAAGTAAAACAACTTAAGGGACAAAGTTGACCTCCTTGACCATAGAGATAAGCTCAAGATAACATGAATAACAACATTGGCTCTCGCCATCAAGAAAGTAGTTTATACCAATCCTTCACTATTATTGCACATTTAATGCTAGCATAACCATCCGTTCACAAGTTGGAATACTTCAAGGAAAAATTTCAAGCTCAGAATTGGGATGTCTACAATCAAGACTTTGATATAGTCTTTGGACATAATCAATGAGATTTAGTACTATATTCGAAGTCATATGATGAATAGAAAATTATAACCAAGAAAAAGCAACACAATGTAATGGCTCACAATACTAGTTATGACATGTATTTCCAATCCACATTGGAAAGTAAAATCTGATAGACACAACAGATTAAAGAGCAAGAGCAAAGTCTAACAGAATCACTAAACAAAGACTATCTGTCACTGGTCTGATTTCCATAATATAATCATAAAAAAAAAAAGTTGTTAGTAAAATAATTGTGCCTTCATAAGACAGACCATATTGAATTGAATAATTCTCAATTTGACCAGATAAGCAAGGAGAATCACCAATCAGCATCTCTGATCATATCAGTCATTATCACAAGGGTCTGATTTTCCAAGCCCTACCATGGAATTTTAGTTTCAATCACCGACATAACAAATCAGTGTATTGATTCATGGTCAACTTTCCTCCCAATGGAGTAGGTTTCTTCTTGCTTACTTCAACCAGTTCTAAGAAATTTGGCCTTACTCATAAAGATAATTAATAGATAAAGTCCTTCACATCCTTCTTTCCAACCATCTATTCAAGAGATATCTCTACCACATGTAAAAGAATCAGATCATATATTCTGGAAGAAGACTTCAACATACCTATCGTGGTAAAGCATGGAGCACAGGAATAAATGCATCATTAACTCTTTGGTCAAAAATTAACCATTGAACATTTGACCCTCAGATAAATGTCACTCCTTAGAATGTGGCTCACATATAAAATTACCAAATTCACCATCACCAAATTCTCTAAAATACCAAAAATCAAATCATACCCCCAAGAAGATTAATACCCCTTTCACATTTAGCATTTGCGGGTCACATCCTTCACAAGGATGGGTAACGTCCCTTCACATCCTTTTTTCCAACTCAACAGATATCCTGCCACATGTAATATAATCAGTTCATATATTCTGGAAGGCAGGATTTCAAGACGCCTATCTTGGTAAAGCATGGAGCACAAGGATGGATACATCACTAACTCTTTGGTTAATGGTCAACCATGGAACACTTGGCTCTCTAATGAACATATCACTCCTTAGAATGTGACTCACCTATAAAATTACCAAATTCATCATCACCAACTTCTCCAAAATACCAAAAATCAAATCATGTTCCATTGAAGATTTACACTCTCTTCACATTTAGCAATTACTGGTCACATCCTTCACAAGGAAAGATAACGTCCTTCCCATTTTTTTTTCCAACCATCTATTCAAGAGATATCTCCACCACATGTAAAAGAATCAGTTAATATATTCTGGAAGGCAGGATTTCAACATGCTTGACCTGGTAAAGCATGGAGCACAAGGAAGGATGCATCATTAACTCTTTGGTCAAGAGTTAATCATGGAACGCTCGGCCCTCAAATAAACATATCACTCCTTAGAATGTAGCACGCATACAAAATTACCAAATTCACCATCACATACTTCTCCAAAAAACAAAAAATCAAATAATGCTCTAAAGAAGATTTATACTCTCTTCACATTTAGCATACACTGATCACATGGGTGAAGCAATCACTTGCAAAAAAACTGAGAAACAAAAGCCAGAGTTACTTTCCATCACTCAGAATTTAAAAGCATGGTAAATAAAAAATACGAAGAGGCCCTCCACAATGATACCCAGTTTGCAAGTGATTTAAGGAGAAGAACAAGCAAAAAAGTTCGCATAAATGCATCTTCCAATCAATCTCATGATGTCAAAGCCGTCCCTACAAATTATAAAACAATATATCTATATTAATGTAAAGAAGCCTCAGCATTCTTCTCCAAATCTCAGGAACAGTCATAGTTAAAAGTCACAAACGACTTACAGAAATAAAAAAACACTATCTCAAGATTCACAATGAGGGGGAAAAAATTGACGCCCTGCTGGTGCATATACAAGATATAATAACCAACAGGGAACTGCAGTCTGAAAATATTGAACTCACCACCTTAACACAGAGTAATAAAACCAAGGCCGCAGCCACTGATTACTGATTCTTGAGACGTTTTTCAGCTTCCTCCAATCCTCTAACCTCTTGTTGGTATTTGCAAACACAACATATGCACCTGCCATCCCGTGAACAATCCTTAAGCATAAATCCCAACAGGCCTAAGAAGTAACAGTGATATAGGAAGTTTTTTACCAATAAAGAAGACAGGATAATACACACAGAATAACATTCCTCTGAGCTTTGAATACCTGCAGCACAAGAATGATCAAAAGGTTAAAACCATTTGTCATACGGCTAGAATGGATTAAACTTAAAAGAGGATGGTGAGAAAGGGTGAGGTTTCACGGATGCTATACTCAACCCATGTCTAAGATTGAAAATGGTGGATTACTCTTTTTTTTCACTCTTCTTAAACTTTCCAACATAAATAAAGGGGCCTATTCAGTTGTTCAGAAAGCTTCCTGGGCAGATGAGTTCATATTTTTAAAATTAAAGTTTCCAACACCACCACAGATAATCCATTTATCTTATTTTCCTTGTGAAATTTGTAGTCTGTCACAGAGTCGATCAACATAAACAACAAGAAAGGACAACGTTTTCCACAACTGTTGATTTTACATAATAATTATTCCCCGATTCCCAAAATCCAACCTCAAAATAAAAATTCCACTCACCAGTCCATGTCCTATAAACACCTATGCTTGGTAATCTCTTAACAAATCCACTTCACCAATTCACGTCATAACTACCCGCAAACAAATAGCAAAGTCTGATCAATCACCAATTCCCAGCAATCCATACAACCACCCAATCCAAACAAGCGAAAGTTTCAATTTTTTCATAAAGATCCATCACGCAATCTTGATATACAAATAAAAGATCAACATAAACTTCAAAAAAACCAAAACAACAGAGGTTTTAGAGCTTTTACTGATTTCTCGTAGTGGAACAGTTCCTCGGGAGTGCACACTTCAGCGCTGCACATCTGCCGATGCTCGTTCTTCCAGTGTATATCTACATCCACACAGAAACATCAAGACAAACAAATAGAATGGAAGAAGAAGAAGAAGAGCAAGTGAAGAACCATACCTAGGAGGTGGAAACCGGCGAAAGGGAGGATGGAAACAGCAGGTTGAATGATCATGGAGACGAGGGCGACGATGCTTGACTTGAGCTGCCGTGGCCATGGCAGTGTCAGCAGAACGACGATCGCCGTCTCCACAGCCACCACACACGTCAACACCATCCATTGCAGCCCCATCTCTCTCTCTCTCTCTCTCTCTCGTCGATCGAACCGGAGACTTTGGGCAGGGGGAGAAAACTTCAGTCCCAAGGTTGGTGTCTCGGCGTGTGGGGTCAAAAAGCTTGGTCAGATTAACTTTTTTTTTTTTTTTTTGGGAAATCTAATTAACTAATTTTGTTAAATATCTGATTTTATTTATATATCATAAAAGAAATAATTATTGAATTATTATTCTTTATTTATATACGGGCTTTTTTTTTAATTCAATTAAGAGGCGAGAAGATGGAGCAAATGTTGTACTTCTTTTACACATTTTAAGATCCACGCTGTCAGCAAGTACTTCTGCAGCTTGCGGTCCATGTCTGCAGAAGATGTTTCATACATATACGTATCTATATACAAACGAACCAAAACTTTGCTATTACTGTGTGTAAACATAAACTCATGAAGGAGCATACAGGTAATTTCAAGGTTTTTTTGGTAACTCTCAAAAGAAATTTATTATAAAATGGGGAAATTTAACTTGCCCACTATCTCACCTTTGTACATGGCTGTTTTACATTCTGGGTTACCATCCATCAATAAGCTGAATAATCAACTTGACTAGGACAACCTAAACAATGAACAAATGGAGACACTCTAAAAGGCCAAATATTCAAAACGACAAAAATAAAAAAAAAATGGAACTAAATGACGAATCTATTTGATATCATTTCATCAACATCAAGAGAAAAATTCAATTTTAAAACTCAGTCCTGACGATCGTGTATTCACGCCAAAAACTAAATTGCCGCGCATTTGAAACCCCTAAGTCAAATTGCAAGCATAAATCCTGCTCTGCACCATCAACCTGTAAGAAAGCTCTGCAGATAATCTTAAAGCTATATCATGGCTGAAAAGAATACTCAGTCCAGTGACCTCAGTGTATGATAAAATATGGTACATGGCTAACCCAGTCATAAACATTAAAAGAAACAAAAAGGGTTGCAGAACAGCCTAAAGTCATGCAGAAGCTATACAATGAGCGAGACGGATGATTATACAAAAATCCAGCATGGCTTGTTCTCGAGTTTCTCAAGCCTGAATATTAGCCAATTGGTATGGAGGTGCGTCACTCATGTTGGTGTAACTCCATTTTGTATTCTGATGTTGTATGATACGCAAAAACAAAACATGTCCAATGGCATCTTGAAATTAGCTGAAATAATTGAAAAGATTAGGAAACCTTTCACCTTGAACCTTGTTTGTGCAATCAATCTCTGGATAAGGTATGTCTACCAACGTCTGGTGAAATTGCTCATCATGAATATTGTGATGCTTGATCTAATTTTCAGTTACAAAAACCGGAAAACATTGTGGGTGCACAAAGTTGAGGGTTCTTATAATAAAGGAACTTGGGCAGCACATCATCGAAGATTTTGCAAGCAACAAGCACACAGCTGTCTTGCCAACTCGGCACCAGGCATCGACACCAAGAGCTCAGGGACTTCAAAAACCATCAACAAAATACAGTAATAGGTTACTTTAA
Organism: Dioscorea cayenensis subsp. rotundata; assembly: GCF_009730915.1. Lineage (NCBI taxonomy): Eukaryota > Viridiplantae > Streptophyta > Magnoliopsida > Dioscoreales > Dioscoreaceae > Dioscorea > Dioscorea cayenensis. Next base: position 21,385,779 of record NC_052488.1, read on the forward strand.
AGGCAACCTCGGAAGTATCCACATGACAACCATTGTGAAGTCCGATGCTGATTCATTTTGAGTGCAAAAGGAGAAAAAGAGTTGGGCTTTATTCACTTATTTGCGGTGCTTCCTCTTTGCTTCAGCGCGTTGCCGCTTCTCTTCCTCCCACTCCCTTTCATGAATTCTGATTAATGCTGATTAAGGGCACAAATTTAAAAATACTCGCACACAAATAAGAAGATAAAGTTGTTTTTCAACCAACAAAGAGCACATTCAAATTAGTTTAAACAAGGGCACAAGCTAATATGCCTAAAAACCTTCCCAGCATGGAGCATATCTATAAATTCTCACTCAAAACTTTTACCAATATTAGACAAGAAGATGCAATTTGCATAACTAACGAATTTCATACAACAATCTTATCTCACATTAAAGGTAATGAAAAGGAAACAGAAAAATTATAAAATTTGGTAGCTAAGGCTAAGATTAATAACAACTTAAATTAGCTTTGAAAAACATGCCTTCAGTTTATTCCAATGTGTTAACACAAGTGCCAAATGAGATTTAGCTAGACTATGCAAAAGTAATATCCTCTATTCACATCCATATCATTGAGAAAAACAGCCAATATCCAAAAGTAAAGTACAACATAAACAAAAGGTACAGTAATAAAGAATAAAATAAGGAAAAATATGGGTTTAGTTTTTTAAAACAACAGTTGAAGTACAACAACTAAAGGTACTTACACTAGCAATAAAGTAAACAAGGCGGCAGTAATAGCATTCTAAACTCATTAGTGGTCTTCCTTTTTGGTATCCCAATAGTCGTTAATTGCTATGCCACTTGATTCACAGTATAAGACTGAAATGACAAGTGGCATCAAAAGACATTTGAAATTTTCTTATTAATGGGTCTTAAACAACAATACATTTTCAATTGTCAATAAGTTCAACACCTAAAGAAATTGGTTTATATTGCATGCGGCACGCCTAGAATGACATCCAAAGCTGTGTGATACATTTGCAGTATACAAATAATATATATAATGCATGCAGCACACCTAGATGACATCCAAAGTTGTGTCATGTATTTGTATTATGCATATAATTTATATAAATTTTCTTTCATTTCCTGAAATTCCACACTTTCTGGTTATATGACTGAAATAACCAATCTTAATGCCCATGCATGCAGCATTGCCATGAATCAGAAGAGATTATAAATAAAGCTTCAGATAAACGATAGAAACCAAAGATCAAGGATACTGATCCGTGTCTCGACGGGAGATCTTGCCAGCAGATTCCTTCCCGTGCATCCTGGGAGTTTGATCATCAAAATAAGCTGTTCGATGCTGGACAATTCCTTTGCCTCGTTCCCTCCCCTCAAATGATTGAGAGGCACCAAGTGCAAGAGGTGGTTGTGACGGTTGGCCAATTGGTGAATACTCTCCACCAGCTTCTGTTGACGTGTGTTCCCTTTTAAGCTTCCGCCGCTTGATAACTGCAACTGTCTCCAAATCATCCTTGATGATGCTTGCTTTATCTCTATCCCTTTCATCTACCTACGCATGATCAGAAAAATGACAAAAGGCCATTAAGGAGAAAATATAGTAAGTCCAGGTCAATAAAATCGATGTACTCCTTCCGAATTAATTTAAGCATTTGAGTTGCTAAATTAAAAGAAACTAACCATCGCGTGGTTATATAACATGATTCTTAAAATGTTTAAGCCATACAAACTCTTAAAATAGAAGGAAAACAAAGATAGAATTCGATATATAAATTTATATATAAACCTTAGATGTTTGAACATGAGAAAACTAGAGAGAATATCCAGACTCAGCAAGAGCAAAATAGTCACAAGGTAATTATATCAAAATTGATCCTACTTTACAAAAACTAAAAACTACTACATACAGGCGAAAACACGTTATTTGATAGCAGGATAATTGAATGGATCAAATGTTTGATAAGACTGTACTATAAAAATCACACCATTGCAAAAGGGTAATATTAATCAAAATAAAAATACTTTGCATACCGTTACCACACATTGCAAGAGAACAAATCAAAAGCTTTTTAAGTCCTCTCTTTCAAACAAAAATACACTGGATATGCACAAACAAAGGAAACTCCCAATTCACTCTTTTGTCCTTTTCTTTTTTGTGGTTAAAGCACGGGATTTAGTCTTGAACTAAGCCCTTTTGTTGGGCCCCTGAACTCAAAATGGGGACACTGTGGTCCCTATTCCAATAAAAGAACCAATCGAGGACCAAAGCATACTAATTCTCTTATTTCAGGAACTACCCATAAACTCTTTCTTAGTTCAGGGACTCTGGTCTTGAGGTCAAACAGCACATTTCACCAAAGATGGTTAATTTAGGTGCTGACCTTGAACTTTAAAAAAAAAAAAATCATACAAGCAATCAAGATTTAAAAGTTGATGATGACATGACAACTATCTCAATTATTTTTCCCTAAATTTATAGACAAAAGCTAGTCACAAAATGGGTTCTTGACAGTTTTTCAGAAGACAAAATATAACATATGCACAAAGGTGTTTGGCAGTCATACTTTAAAACCTATTCATGTGATATACATTGAAGAAAATCAAATATTCTTATGGTATTGAAGCAAAGGTTGAGATCGGCAACTTAAAGAACTGCAAATCAGCTGCATGAAATGCAAATTAAATAGTACACCAGCTTTTGACTTTTTACCATCCACTAGGATATGCTACATGGATTACAAGTCATTATGGAGTCATGAACTGTCTGTATAATCATAATTGTCTAAATTAGTGCAAAACAAAGAAAACGCCAAGCAAATACCTTGAAAGAAGCTGTCTCACGTTCATCACGCTTCCTTTCTCGCAAATCATCATCTCTCCTCCGTTTTGGATCATCTTGAGAAGCTAAAATGTTTTCTTCTGAGCGTCTACGTTCTTTTTCATCATGTCTAGGGGACAACCTCTGCACATGCCTGGTGTTACTAGTCCTTCTATCAGTTTCTTCATCTCTTCGATTGCTGCCAACAGATTGAGGAACAAAACTAGGAGGCAATGGTGGTGGTGGAGGTAAACTTTGGCCATGGAAGCGCTCATCTACATGTGACTTATCCATAGATGCCTCACCATGTCGAGGTTTCACCCTATCATCTTTATTTCTGTCATCTCTAGATTTATCAACTAACCTATCAAGGTTCCTATCTGTTCCTCTCTCTGATACTCTTTCAACAGAATGTTCCCTTCCATGTCTTTCCACTGATCGATCTCTTGATTTCTCAACAATATCTTCACCAAGGTTTTTATCTGCACGATCCAATTTTTCTCTATGGTCTTTCTCATATCTTTCAGTGAGTTTTCCCTTCGGTTTGTCCAAAAGTTTTTCCACAGATCTGTTTGAGTTATATTCTTCTGTTCCATTCCTTTCATGATCTGCAGAATGAGACTTGTCAATTCGCAGGTCAGCACCTCGTTCTTTATCAGATGAACGAATTTCTGAGGGATTGCCATCTTTTCCTTCAGCCTCTCCCTTCCTACGCTTATTCAACCTGTCTTGCTCTTCACCTGAAGCAATTCTTTTTTGTTGTTTAGTGGAAGGATCATCAGAGAGAGGAGAATGAGAAGCCATTTGTTCAGCAATTTTAGGAGATCCCCTATCCTTCTTTAATGAACTGCCATGCACATCAACAGTTGTTCTCGTGGAGGATGTTGATAAATTTCCAGATGCTGCAATTAGGTTTGAATTGGTAGGAGCTGAAGAAGACACTGGATGCCCACCTTGCCTATTTTCAGATGAATGAGCCGATAAATCTCCATCAGAAAGAAACTTGGTTGGAAACTCTACCACTCATCTTGCCAGTTTTACCATCTTCCTTCACAAGCTCCTGCTTCAGTTGCTTTCCAGTGGAACCATGAACTGAACGCTTCAATTGAGCTTTTGTCTGTCGAAAAGTAACAATTACGTAACATAAACCTGTTTAATAATGTCGTACATAACATAACTTTCCAGACCATAGCAGGAAGCAGGTAGCATGCCACAATCAAATTGTGTCCGGAGCTACTATGCAGAGGTATGTCTAGTGTAAAAGGTGTCATATGCCAAACAAACTACTAAATTTACTCTCAAGAATTTTACTCCAGGATCAGCACACGGTAAACAAAAATAAGCAAAGTAAACATTATGCCATCTGCTGTCCTATTTCCCAGATGCAAGGCATATTTAAGAGTGCAAATAAACTGGCATACCCTGAGCCCGGGAAAAAACCACCTCGCTCTTTTGATATAAGTCACTCTAGGGAAGATCTAATCAAAATTCAATCCCAATCCTTGTGCCTAAATCAAGTTTTCGGGCACAGATCCCAAAGAGTAAGTCATTTTATGTTGATTCAAGCCAATATTATTCAAGATGTGAATAAGCTTATTCAAGGTTCAGCTCACAAGATAGCAAATAAGAATACCCATAGTCCTTGTGAAGTTTTCAATCACCTAACAGTCCCTGATTTTTTTTTTAAAATTCTCAAAATATCCATGAATTTTAAATTATTTAAATTTTTTTATCCAAAAAAGGTGTAAATTACTAAATATGCTCTCCAGCACACCACCCCAGGCGACCACTCTGCCTTCCCATCCACACCAACACTTGCCTCTCTCTTCCTTCCTCCCATCACACCACCACCTTTCTTCCTTCCCCCACCATCATCCTCATCACCTTATCTTATCGTCCATACGAAACCAACCCACCCCCTTCCTTCTTTCTCCGTGCACCACTGACAAGCCCTCACTTCCCCTTGTTACTCCATGCCCACCTGCCATCCCCACCCTCCTTGCCCCACACCAAAACTGCCACTCAACAGCCTCCGTCACTGCACCACTACCACCACCTCCCTGCCCACACATCACCACCCTCCTCCATGACAGCATCATGGCAGCAGCACAATATATAGGGTTCAGTTTGTGGTGGGGATGGTGTTGAAGGTAATTTTGGAAATTCGCAATTTAAAAAAAAAAATAAATTATGTGTAAGTTATAAAACAATATATTTTAACAATGAAGGATTAGAAAGCAAAAAAGTGAACTACAGAACTACATGATCAAATTGTAATGGTCAGGTACTAATAACTAATTTACCTTATGCAAAAGGTCAACTTCATGCATACCACAAGATGGGCCAGGCCACCAACAGGCAACAACTACTAAAATAATTAAAATCACAGAATCAATTGAAATATTCTAAGACATGAAAGAAATGCACTATATATAGATATTCAAAAGCGTTCAGATGTAACCAACAATATCATTTGATTTACAAAATATCAATAGTATACTACTGTGTGCACTAGTTTGCCAACAGTTATCTACCTAGGGCATGATGATTTCTATAGAAGCAGATGGTAATCATAGAAAGCTTGGGCAAACTAAAGCTGAAATAAAAATTTCATCGTGGAAGTCATAATTCCGCACATAAAAACAAACAATAAATAACCATGACAAAATCAAATAGCAAAAAATGTATTAGGAATACCTCAGACTCAGACTTGGAAGAAACTTTCAATGAAGCATCCTCCAATGAGGCTTTAGCGACTTCATCTGAATTTTTAACAACAGAAGCCTTAGAAGTGCCAGATGGTATGCTTGAATTAGGCATGCCACCTTCTGATCCATTAGCTGCACCTCTTGTCTTTTGCTGTATCGAATCAGATTTCATAGCAGTCCCATTTTCTGGTCGGTCTGATCTTCCATCTACAGATTTTGCGCGTACACTTTGATTTCCTGCCGTTACATTCCTTGTTCCTGATGTCTCGTTTTGAGAGACACCAAGAATTGAACCATTTGAAGAATTACCCAAGTTTCCAGCCAGAGACTTTGCAGTTGTTGCTGGCCTTATATCAACATGGCCCATACTGAACTCCTCATCAGAAACCCATGAGCTCTGCTTTTTACAGCAGAAAAATAAGCATTGTAAGGACAACTAAAGCAAGAAAGAGTAATAATTATGAATCTTGTGATGATTTCACAAAATCAATTTCTCATTGACAAAGTTCGGGAAGACAGTTGCTACATGAATGGCAGCATTTAACTAAGCCCTGAAGAAAATTGAACAACTTAAACTAACCTTGCGAGCGGCCAAAGCTGCAGATACACCTGTTGCTAAAACTTTCAGGTCCTCCCTCTCATCAGACTTTATTTTAACCACCTAATGAGTATTAAACATTAGTGTCACATTCCCATTAGTGGGCCAAGAACCATCAAGATAACACCAGAAAGTTATAATTGCATTTACCCGTTTTTCTAGGTTAAGCCCACTCTTTCGAGTAACAGGAAATACGCTAGAAATCTTTGTAAGCACAATAAGGGCATTCCTAATTTCCATGTATTCAGCCGATTCCAAGCACTGTATGAGCAATCTGGTGAGTTTCCCACTCCACTTATAGTGCATCTTGCAAAGAAGATAGTCAAAGTCAGACTCTTGCTCAATTCAAAAGAAGTAAGATTGACACCTGAGAGAAGATTGTTATATATTTTGAAAAACAAAGGCAAGCAAAATAACAGCTTCTATAAGTTCTGCCACCAAATACAGCAATGAAAAGCAACAGACTGGCTCATTTTCAAGCAAAAAAATAAAAAAAGGTATGTGATAAAGGAAACTAATTCATTTACTGAAATACCAATTAATGGGAGAGAGATGAGAAGGAAGCACAAGAGAAAACTGGAGTTCAGAAGAAAAATTTTAAGTGCTTAATGGGGTAGGCATCTGATGAACTAATCTCAAGCCTTGGGGTCTAGAACATTTTGCGGGTGAAAACATCACAGTAAAACTATGTCACCAAGCCAAGCTCTGACGATTGGCAATCTCAACCCAATGTTAGATCAACTATCACAGACATATTTTACTATTTCAAACTACAAATGTTTCCTTCGACTATTTTTCTCATTTTCAATTTTCATAGAATCATAACACGCTCATAAATACTTCACCATTTTAAAGCTTTATCATATTAGACCGATCAAAGAAATAAGTACAGATATAGGCATATATGGCTCCTTCTATAATTTTTTTCTGAACTTCCAACAAAGAAGCTACCAATATGAAAAATCGATTAAGTTATTAACCCACAACTCTGAGACACGAGTCAAATATATAAAGTACAGCTCATCAAACAAACAAAACTGAAAAAGCAAAGTTGCACTGCTTTTAGCCAGTCTTGGACAACAATCCCATAAAAATATTTTCAGATTATTGATCATTGATCATAAAGAACAAAAAACAACAAAGAATAGAAGGCAGAAATCTACTACGAAAACAATAAACTAATCAGATAAAAGAGAGCACATAGAAATGGCACACATGTCAATTCTGTACTTTGCCATCCACTACGAAATAAAAACTGACTAAATAAAATTAAAAACAACTTCTCAAAATGAGACAGCATTCCAAGCATATTAACTATGGCTCATCTAACATTTACTCTATAGGAGAATAATAAATGAAAGCATGTAAAGCAAAAGGGATTGCCAAGATTAATAATATTAAATTTGCATTGACATGCATATAATTCAATTTTCCAAATATCACAGCAGGATAAGTAGTGTAAAAGAATAATGCATTTAAGATGATTCAAAGTGAAGCATATATCCAAAATAATGTTAACAATGAGTAGTAATCAATGCACACATTTCAAAGTTATAAAAAAAAGAAGAGCATACTCTCACAAACTGGCCAAACGTTACACGTTGGCTGTTAGGTAATTTGATATAAACAGCAAAGCCAGGCATGTTTCCACACTCTCGTTCATAAATCGACTCATCACTCTGTAAAGGGAAGAAAACACAAACGCCTGAGTCATATAACAAAATCGTTAATAGAATTCTTCATTTAGAAAATTGAACCATCTCATTGTATCTTATCGTAACAATTAACACACCTTCCAATGGTATGCCATCTTTAAAGTTTCATATAAAAATCTACCCAGCCTGCCAGCCTCATATTCAGTGCAGGAACAGATCATGGGTTGGATGGTCTTGCAGATAAGAACATCAATATGATTGGCTGTGTTGAAAAAAGGTGTGCCAAGGGAATGTAGAGTATGCACAAACATTGCACAGTAAACAGCATCTGTCATGCTGAAAACACAACGAGGAAAAATGCATCGCTGAAAGAACTCCATGTTAGTCTTTGATGTATCGAGACAGTTACAAAGCCATTTGTCCTTCTCACGACTAAGCCTTTGGCGTACCAATGTGACATGTTGTTCATGCTTCTGACGCTCACTGATTAATCTATCCAATAAATCTTGAATCCTTTCTTTATCCTTTTTACGTTTTGTTATTGCCATGTTTGAGTTGTCCGACAACTCTTCCAAGGCTTTAATGGCAGCATGTTGCTTGTCAATCTCAGATTCATAACGGTTTCTGGGAATATAGATGTCATAAAGGGTAAGCCCCCAAAATGTAGCATAAAGATCAGGGGAGATACTAATCCATGCTTTCTGAGGCAGCAATGACTGAATTGTAGTAAGGAGATCAGACCACCTGCAGAAGATGAAAGTGTACCAAAATATTAACTCATTTCAACCATTAAGTATAAATTTAGGAAAACATGTGACTCAGAAGTCATTAGCTGGATGAGCATTAACACAAGCACAGAAGGTATTGAACAATAAAAACAAATAGTCACATATTTTAGAAATTTAAAAATCTACAACACATAAAGGAAGGGATTATAATATCAGCAGTGATTAAGAAACTTACATCATAGGCTTCCAAGGTGGACCAAGATCCAAAACCATATCATTGGATAAACCTAACGGTTCAGATCCATCACCTAAATTTGGACTATTTGGTTCATCAGGGGTGTCAACTGGCCAGAAAACTTCAGCTCCACCGTTTGAGCATTTGAACATCCTCATTACAGGTCGATAGATTCAAGAAAGCCACCTGGATTACAGTTGCAGAATTGACTGACCTTAGCTAATCAAAATAGCAAAGCTATAATTGGTAGAAACATACAAGTGATAGAAAAGTTCTAAGTGGGAGGTTGTTGCTAACAATGAGAAAAGACATGAAGAACGGAAGATTATTCTTGAATAATACGGAAGTATAAGAAGACAAATGAATAAACAGACAAATATTCAATACCTCCTCATCGAAGGTCAAAAGTCCAGAATTACATTCGATAACAAGCATAAATCAAAGCTAGATGCATATATAGGAAGATACAGATTTATTAAACACAAACATCATCATCATCATCATCATCATCAACAACAACAACAACAACAACAATAGAGACTTATTATTCAACACAAACATCATAATTTCTTCTTTGACCAGTTAATTGAAGTGTCAGTTTAGAAAATTCAAAGGAAAACAAGGAAAGTCCAAGAAAATCAACAGTAGCAGAAAAGGCATGAACTTGAAGAATAATTGAGCATGGCAAGTACATTGTATTACCTCAGGATCAAGGTGATACTTGTGAATGAGATCCTCTAATGGTGGTATGAGTTTAGCATAATTTATAGTGGGTGTTACTGCACTGCAGAGAAAGTCTACATACTGCAGAAGTGTGCCATGACACCTGTCAAACTGCTCACTGACCATTTTGATATACGGTGCATCTGCATTTACAACAACCCTGGATAGAAAAGCAAGATGTCAATAGCAATATGCACCAACAATTATACTAGAGCATGGAGCATAGTATGATGACACGCTAGGAGAAAGAGAGATGATGCATTTATGTCTAGATTTCACTAATAACAATAAACTCATCTCACATAGATCGATGCTGGCCAATAAGTAGCAAAAGCGGAACAGCAAGATCAGGCCCATCATTCGGAAGTAATGAGTCTCTTAGCCTATTTGTTGATTTACTCAATGCCTGGAAAAGAGCACCCATACGGTTATATAGAAGGTATATATGTTTGAAGAGAGAAAAAGATTGGACAATAAAAGTATGGTAAGGGCTGAAGTTCCAACAGCATACACATGACTTATGCTTCAAGGATTCACTGCTGAACTCAAGGAAGAGAAACGAAGCAACAAATATAATATGATTTTAGCAATATATGTATATACAAACAATCCAATGCAAATGTGAATAATGTACAGCCATTAAAAAATTTTCTTCTGGAAATTTTTTTATTTTTTATTTTTTAGTTAAATGATGCACCCTACTCTAGAAAAGTAAATAAAAACTTAATGCAAAGAATGAAGCTAATTAGTTTCACGCTTACACTTTTTTAAAAGATTTAAAAGCTCTCAATCAAAATCATCATAGAAAGCGATGCCTCAAGTCTATATGAAATGCCATGCATTTAGCCAAAAAGGGGACGTCATAATTTCTGGATCATAAATCAAGCCAATGAACAAAAGGCAATAATGGAAGGAATATCACAATACAAATAAAAGAGCTCGATGAAAAACATGGCCGGATAAACTTTAAGGGTTATTATCATCATTGTTAAACAGACAAATAAAAAGATAAGAATAGACTAGAAATTGCACACAAGTCCAAGACGTATAAAGAAAGTGCAAAAATAAAATTTTGTAAAATTGTAGTGTAGCAGTGGGTATAAAAAATTTAAAAGGTTTACACTGGTGAAACTCTATACAACTTCTGATTGGCAGACGATGCATGTTAAAGAGTTGATGGTGCTAACTTGTCCACATTTCTCACCAAAAAAAAAAAAGGAATTTGTCAACCATATATCGTTATTTAATTGAGGGAAAACCAGAATAACAAACTAGGTGGACCAATATTAGCACCATTTTTAAGAAACAACTTCATCACAAGAAATTAGAAACAAAAAGAGTATAGCTTCATAAATCAAACTAAATGTTTATAATTATTATTTGTATAATGTAGCCTTCTAGGCATCATCAAAATCCAGAGTGAAAAGACAGCCAGTTAAAAACATGTCCAGAATGTTAATTTGATAGAATGGCGGAGATTGTAAGGGCCTCCAAATGTATCCACATAATCAAGCATGGCCCGATGACGTTGAAAACATTTAGCACCTAAAATGACAACATCACAGTTTTATATGATAGCAGCAACAAAAAAAAATATAACCAAGCTCATATAACTACCTATCACCCATCTAAAAGCCAACATCTGCATTACATTCTTAGAAATGTTTGACAAGTTTTGGAAAGACTTCACTGGTCATAATGCATAATAAAAACTTAAGTATGGCCAAACAAAACATAATTTTATTAGTGGATAACAACACAAAAATCTTGATAAGACAATAGTTTGCTTGAAGAAGACCCATAGTATCAAGTACTAACTTTTCCAGGCCATGGGATAGAACTATTGAGTTAAAAAATATATAAGATAAATACATTTAGTATTTCTTTAAATAGAGTTTCTTAATAGAAGTATGATTTACATGTGCAGGGGAAAAATAAGAACAACATGCCTATTAGTATCCAAAATATTCACATGCACACAAAAAGAGGAAAAGAAAAACCTCTGCTAAATAAGAACAAGAAAGCTAAAAGTGTTGACCAGCATCTATTTTATTATGCAAATGCCAAGCAAATTAACACAATTTAGTAACTAAACGAATGCTATTAAAAACATAAGTGCAATATCAGGAAACCGAAGGTACACCTCTAAAAATTAGAGTCAAATTCTCTAATTTTTAAAGTATTCAGACAGCAAAATGCAAAAAATATGACGATAGGAAATTCTGCCTAATAAAAACAGGTATGATCTGAAAACCTACAACTGATATGATACACATGAAAAATCTACAAATAATCATTCAAATTGCGAAACAAAATTATCCAATCATCATCAATCTGTAACATAAATGACCGAATAGAATAGAAAGGAAAAAACATGGGAACACACTTGTGTACCTTATTATTTCTAACAATTCCAAACAGAGTAGCTTGATACCGCAAAGTTTCACTTCCTGCCATTGCATCCAGTTGATCCTCAGTCACATTCTCAGTGAAATGGATGTTTGCCATTTGCTGAATGAGCTCCTGTACCGACCAGACAACCATGAATAATGATCCAAGAAAAAATACATAAATAACTATATTACCATAAATGTACCTGAAGGAGGACAAGCTCAATACCAATCCCCCTTTTTAATTGATTAACAAGATATTGAAAGAGGCCTCTCAAGTCCATTGAAGGGTATTTTTTACACCTGCAAGAAAAAGGAAGCAAGTGAGCTAAAAAAAGTCAGACAAAAGGATCATCTATCATGACTTGAGAAAGAAGAAACAAACAGTAAAGCCACTTCAAATCTTCCAAAGGAAGTTGCATTGAAACTGCTAAAACGTCCTCACCTATGTGAGCAAAGTTCCCCCTCCCTCACCAACAAGCAAATCAAGTTACCAAGCCCTCTAACATAAATCTTACAAAGGAAAATATAAATACATTACACTACATGGTGTTTTCTTTACTTTTTCTTCTATAACAATTGGCATACCAAAAGTTTCTACACATATCAGAGAATCATGCAGGTGCATGGCTTATGTGAGCACATTTACAACATTCAAATACAGGTCTGAATTAATGTTTTAATTTTTTAATAACTGTGCATATATATTGTAATGAGAATATCAAGTTATATTAATAAATTGAGAAATGGACAAGGTGTAATGGATGATCAAGGTCACCAAACCCCACACAAACTACTGCATTATCACCGTCTCCTACCACACAAATGAACGCTCCACAAATAATTAAGCCAAATTCCCTCATATAATCACCAGTAACTAGTCCGATACCTTAGCCTTATACAGGAAATAAAAAATGCCATAGCAATACCAAATGCCACAGGAGTTGCAATAAGTAATAAAATTATCTACATCTTATATAATTATCACCAGCAAATCACCAAAATCATTGGCATCCAACCATATATAACACATATATAACCGCAAATCATCAAGCACAAATTGCTGTACATAAGGGACATCTAGAATATTTTCTTTGATTAAGGAAGACCATAAAACAGCATAAGGAAGAACTTCAGTTATAATTAATTTGTTAAAAACAAAAATCTTGAGAAAAAAGCAATACATACAAGGTGCCCCAAAACGATGCAAGAGACTGAAGCCAATCAGATAAATTAAGTCCATCATCCTTGAGTTTCTCACGTCCCCCTTGAGCAAGACGTTCAATGACAACATATTCCAACACATCATACTCTAGCTGCAATATCAAATTATTAGAAGATGCCAAGATTTAAACTCTAAGGTGCAACTAAATAACTGACTGAAGTAGAATAATAACTGAAAGGTTCTCGCTCGTAATGAATAAGCTTGCAAACTAGAAAAAAATACTAGATAAAACTTCAAAAACAAATATGAACAAACACAGCGAGGCCTGAATCAATTAGAAGAGGAAACAATAACTGAGTCACTCAAGCTTATTTACATGTTACCATCATGATAAGATAAATGAGAAAAAGATTTAATCTCAAAGTGATGGAGGTTTCTCAGCCATTAGCATAGCATATCATGCATCATATATGAAGTGCAACGCAAAACTACTGCTGAGACCATTACAAAGTAAAACTTCAAAGTGCGTGATGTACTACCACATCAAATTAATGTATAAAAGCATCATTTAAAGACATAACAAAATTGTGAATACAAGCAAAGTATCCAGCAACACAGAATTTCACTTTATTGTCAAGGTAAATTGTCCAACCATCTTCTGCTAAATTCATGAGAGATCAGGAGACAAAGCATCATAGAGGATAACTACATGAGAGGTCAGGCAAATGAAAATTCACAAGTTTAAAGCTAAGGCTATATAAACCAAATAAACAAGAAATAAAATTTGATCTCATTAAATGATTAATCATCAACACATGGTAAATGTCTATAAAATTATGGATAGTTGTAACGATTCAAGCACTTAAAAAAAAACAAAACAAAAGAAGAAGAAGCAGAAACCTTGCAGAGAAGAAAGCGTACCTGTGTAAGATATTTGAATGCATCTACAACTGGTGTTATCATATCTTTGTATGCTTCTATCTGCATTATGGTTGCTAAGCTCGTTCACAAGCCCACTCAAATACAACATAAGATCTGTATGGCCTATTATCCTTTCAGTAAGAAATACCTGGTGAACAATTGTGCGAAGCACAATCATTGGATTAGCGTGCGCTAATTTGGCCACCATGCGACCCAGTTGCTTCAGATTTTCCTTAGCAAGCCTTTTCAAAAGTCGCCGTGTATCCAACTGAATCAGGAGTGCAGAAAAAGATTAAGTGGCAGAAAATCAAAGACATAAGAACCAGCACTAAGATTACCTTGGCAATTTGCCTTGCAGCCAAGACCATGGGAATTCGCTCATCATCTTTTTCCCACTCTCCATACAAACGGTAACGATCCTAATGACATTGAGATAGACACTAAGCCATATATATATACATATATATGAACGCTGATAACAAGACAAAAAATTGAAAACAAACCTCATAAGGAAGCAGAGAAAGAACTTCCCATATCTCCTGTCCGACAGCAGGATTTGCTGGTATCAACTGCAATGACGGGAGTAAACATGTCCCTAATGCCTCATCAAGCCTAAGCTTAGCCTCCTTAAGCTGTGGACAAGGATACTGGCTCTTAACATCACCTGATTCGGATGAAATAGAATTTCCAGCAGCAACAGCAAACTCCTGAGCAGACTGATAGTATGCTCTCAATACTCTACACACCTGAGCATTAGAGGCTATAATCAGTCACAATTGTGAGGTACACCAAGTTGCCAAAGAAGGACAAATCAGAAACCAAAATCTACAAATGACAAGAATTAGTCTAAGGAGCTCCGACTAAGCATCTAGGGAAATTTTAATATGCAACATCATCAATAACCATTTACTTTAATTGATATTTGAACCTCACAAATCATAAGCCCCTGCGCTCAACCCCCAACCAAAAGGATTTCCAAAGGCCATCACAAGGGGAAAAAAAAAAGATGTGCACAAGAGTATATGACCATACCTTCTGTAGCAGTATAGGATCCCGATATAGATATGGCCCAGCAACAGCAAGCATCTGAAATAACTCCCTTGGAAGATTTATAAAAGATCTCTTGGTCAAGGGAACAACTGTTGAGTCAACAATCTCAGAGGAAGTAGCTACTAAATCTCCAGCACCTTGCAAGTGTGTATGATAAACAGTTGTATAATTGGCAGAGATACTCTTTTCAATGACCCTACGGCATCAAGAAAGAAGAGTGTATTTTTCACAATGGCAATATGTACTAAGTTTAAAGCCAAAAAATGCAGCCCAATGTGTTTCAGCTAAAACCAAAGCAGAAAAATCATACAGGAAGTGAACAAGATTCACAGTCCTAACAAATGGGTACATGTAAAAACCAATATAATATTAAAAAATTTAGTTTAAGAAGTCATTAGCCAGCATCCAATAAGCCAAATACAATTTGTGTATTTTCCAGAGTAGCCCAACACACTGGAGATTTATACCAAGTTCACAATTATAATCAATGAACTAGGTTATCCCCTGACAAGCACCTGAACCAGAAAGTATATATATTTGTATTTGACGTTAAGAACAACAATCATATGCAGGGAGATGAAGTACATCATGAGGCAACACAAAAACCAATTAGAACAGAAGGATATGGTTTTAAAACTTACCTAAATAGGCCTTCAGAAATTTGAGGATGTGAAACAGGATTTAAATGGGAGAGGCGGTCAAATAGCAATTGAGCATGATACCTATAAATGAGGAAATCTTATCAGAATCAAAAGTTTGGAACAAATTACAAGCGTCACAGCATGCATGTGTGAAAGTGTCTCTACATGTGGTGCACGCACGTGAGTGCAAGAGCAATTCTACAATTTTTTATTCATCAATCTTGCAAATAACATAGCTTACCAGTCATGAACAGAAAGGAAACCCATTAGCAAACCCAGTATCTGATTATTTTCAATCTCAGGCATTCGTTCTTTAATTGCCTCAGTTTCCATGTCCAGAGCAGTAAATAAATCAATTGTCACATCTTGTTTCTCATCATCCATGAGCTCTTTTCCAGTGGCAGCAAGATTAATTTTTCCAATTTTGTTAACCTGAAAATGAGCTACCTCAGATCAGTACCAAAATGTTGCAGTATAGGCCAAGTAAAGCCATTCTAAATTCTAGGGCATATCAAGCAAATAACACAGAACTTTCAGTCAGAAAAGATCATAACCTCCTCGAATCTTTTCGCAAGATATGTACTATAATGCTCAAAAGCCTCATTATCGTTTGGAAGCAAATGGGCATATCTGAGACAGACAAATCACAAATAGTCACATAAAGCAAAATTAGATAGTTTGACTAAAGAGATTTTCAAATAACAAAAGAACACAAGAAAAATAAATGGAGCAACAGCCATGATGCCAGAAACAGAAAAGTTGATCTGAAATAAAATAAACCGCAGAAACTTGGTGACCAGACATTATTCTGAAATAAAATAAATAGAAAGCAATTTTCAATTGTCTGTAACCTAAACAAGAGTAGATGCATTCCAAAATAGGTTCACACTGTTCTATCACCAACAAAGCAACCAAGAAAGTTTATCACCACTTTGGGACAAGGCAGGTCCTCTTCTTGAACAGTCATTCTTTTGCAATTAGAAAATGAAAAATATAAGTATCCAAACAAAATCAAGCACAAATTGTCCAGCTAAAAGAAATGTAAAATTGACAGCAACTTTCCAAAGGTAATTACTACGTCGACAACTATTAAACTAATATTAGCCCCTACTCTGAAATAAAACCATCTTTAATGGTAAATGGTCCACCGAAAGAGGCAGATACAAATCTCACATACTTTAAAACAGTGCAAGAGAATTACCTGTGTAGCCTAAACTTCCCTTACAAGAACTAAATTTTAACTCATAACATATAACACATCTTCAAACACCCATATATCCCAATGCACATTAAATCCAGCCAATCCCTCAAACTACTTCCAAATCAATACCTTCACAAATAAGGCATCCAGAACATCCAAAAATCCCCAAGACTAAATCCATTAGCGGCAGGATGATTCCATACAATGATAACTGAGTTGACTCAAAACAAATGATAGTGATAAGTTGTGAACACTTATGGTTTGACAGAGTGATCCACAAGATCAAAATCTGACTGGTTATAATTACTGAAATCTCTAAATTATACTCAACCTAATAATTAGCAAATAAGGAAAATATGATTGCATTAGAATTAAATCAGTGAAAGCATAAATTACTCGATGGCATCAGCAAGTATCAACAATAAATAATTACCTTTTCAACAATTAACACAACCAGATTGCACAACATAAAATAAGGAAAAATGACTTACATATTATCAAGGTCAATAAACTCAGCTTTTACCAATGAAGCTGTAAGCCGGTACAGCCCAAAAGGGACAGGTTCAACAACATCCATTCTTTGATAGTATTGGAACTTAAACCCCAAAATTTGTGCAGCGTGTGACTACTCAAATTAAAAAAATAAATAAACAAATAAATAAATAAAACAAGTGAGAATAGCATTATATGCAATCTTGATAAACATTAATCAATTAAAAAAAATATATATACCTTGGGGAAAATAGGTATTAGGTCATAAAATATATTGTTGTCAGGAAAGAGTTCAAAACATTCCAAAACCTAAGAAATTCAAGAGAACAACAGCTTATTATCAGTCTAACCATTAGAACAACGGCCTCAATAGAAATGACAGCAAGCAGCATAACCAGCACACCAAGAAAAATATAATGCAACAATACCAAACTTACAATATCAAGAACACGATTTGGGTCCAGATCGAAATGCCCAATCAATGACTGAAAATGAATAAAGATCAATAGCAATTAAGTAAAAAGACATTATAAAATTAGCAATACAGTAAAGATGCAAAATATTGAGTGAGCATCATTCCAATCAACTCAGTACAGAACAAACCTTAATTATACTGATAGTTGATGCTGATGTGCTCCCTTCTAAACCACATTGACAAAGGAGTGTCACCTAAAACAAATACGATCATGAAAAGCAATAGTTATAATTGGTGGTGTAGAGGGGTTGTACGAAGCTGCAATATTTGGCTGTAACCTACACAGTTTTGCAATTTTTTTTTCTTACAACAGAATGTTCAAAACAAGGTATCATATGTTTTACATTTTTTTTAACATAGACAAGTTAGCACATAAGCCAAATGCCTGTGTGGATAGTCAGATCACATTTAGCACCAAATTCTGGAGAAAGTATAAGCCAACCGAACAATTTAAACCAGGCTGCAGGCTTTCCAAATTGTGTATAAAACAACTTACATTTAAAGAAATATTTAACCAGAATTTCTATTAAAAAATTGCACTTAAAACAACTTACATTTGAAAAAATATTCCAAATAATAGAGAAAATTAGTTATCTGCCACAATACATTGTTCCTATTTTGGGGTGTTCCCTTCCTGCAGTGCATAACTACTTAATCTATAAACTGGTAATGGAACTACATGCAACTCTAAACTAAAAAATTCCGCTTATATCATGCAATGGTTATTGAATACTTTCAAGGGAAAAGGATTAACTTGATCTATTTTTAAACAGTCTTCAGTTTTCATTATATTTTTTGACAGATTTTTCCTAGACATTATACAAAATTACCAGTTTCAAACTCCAGACAAGAAACAAAAGGTTCTATCCGGGGCAATAATGTGAAAAGATAACTTTCCCTACCAATTTGGCATAGCCCTCACTCTCCTCCCGCAGAAGGTTAAATTTTGTTTGCTGATAAAGAAGCCGAGTGTTTATCCTAACCTGGAATTCAAGAATGAGAACAAAAAAGTCACAATAGCTATTTACAAGAATCAATAAAAATTATGATAAAGATTTAAAAAGAAAGGCCAATTAGAACAAATACACAAGTGTTGAACAAAAAGAATAAAAAAAAAACTTAAATGCTTTAATTTTCAATATGATAAAAAATTAATAATAAGTTGGAGAAAATATGAATGAATATGTGACAAAGTTGCCTATATACAAAATACATTGTCAAAAATTGTGTAACACTGTAACTGGGTGCAGCACACAGCAGAGTCATATAATATTTCATTATAGATACCAGTTAAGATAGATCACCTAATATTTAAATAAGAACCAAATAATGAAGCAGCACTAACCCACAACAACAATTTAGACATTAAAACATAATTCAAGGTGGGAGAATTAGACATTCAGTAGAAACATTTTGCAACTAAGGCTTTGCTTCAAAAGAAATTTAACAAAAAACTGTTAAATAGCTATGTGATAACTCATTCCACAGTGTATACAACTTTATAATAATTATAAACAGTCACTTGTAAGTCTTCAGAAATGCAAAGAAAATTACATATGTGCACCATTCAAACCTAGTGAACAACTTCACCAACACGTGACAAAGAAGTTGTGCCTCAACAACTTAAACTTCTGATAGTAAACAATGTATCTTTCGAGATCAAGAAAATTCAACTTTCCTTACGGCAATTGTTTAAATCTGGTTTTCTAAGCATAAAAGTCTTCAGAAGGCTTGCTTATGCACCAAAGATGTATTGCGAAAGCACTTATCCATGCTAAATTTATACTACTATAAAATTATAAATGACTATGAAGACATACATTTTACCAAGTCAAACAAACAGTACTTGCGAAATCTTTTTCATGCACTTGGAAAGATGTATTCCCAGTTCCAAAGTTTGAAGTGAAATCTTTTCTGAAGCCATTTCGCCAAGAGTATTAACACCCTCTCCTTATTTATTTTATAATTTGCACATAAATTGTAAATCAATCGATGGCTAATCAACATAAACCAGCTATCCAGACTCCAAATTAGATATCAAAGCGAGCTTAGAATATAAGCTGTGCCTATGAAAGCAGTCGAGTAACCACACTGTGAATAAGCAGCATCCGGATGCACACACACACACACAAAAAAGCCAACTAATTGACTAAAACAAACAAATAATAACAAATTATAAATGCATACCCTGGTTTACGTAATTTTGTATTATTGACTGACTGATACGTCGCAATGAATAATGAATATTTTCATTTTTAAAAATGGAATTATTTTTATAGAAGAAAGCATCAGGTGTTCAATAAAATTAATATTAGTTGAAGGCACTACTACATTTAGGGAGCCTCACAGCTATGTGCAAAATTACAGCCAAGATTGGGACATCTATTTTTGCACTAGGATTTTATCATATTATCATCATCACTAAAAGATAAACTAGAATTGTTATAGCAGCCCCAAAATTATTAGCCAGCTACCTACAAAGATTGAGAACTAAATCAAAAGTTAAAGAAGCACTAAACAGGTTCAACAAGCTGATAGCTTCTGGTAACATAAGCCCACCAGCATCTGTGGCTAATATCTTTTCTTTCCACATAATGTTGAGGGATTGAAAACAGGAACTTATATAGAAGACAATGGCAAAGAGTTTCAATAGCTCAATGACATTGGGGAAATAGATATGAGCAGTAATCATGTGTTTGCATGGTATCAACCACGATTGCATACCTCTTTAACTTTTAAATCCTGAGCTCTTATCTTACTGATTTCAGACTCCCACAAAAATTCCTCCTGCAAAATATGATAGTGTAATGTAACTTTCAATGGAATAGAAATTAGCATGGGCCTAAAATGGAACCAAATGTTTCACACGAGAAAAAAATGAGCTTCACCTCACAACGCTCCTGCAAGAACCTAGATGGCACCAACGAAGCCTCAACAAGCCATTTCACCTGAATAATGTGAAGAAAGGACATCATTCATGAACCGTTTATTAGAAACTATGAAAAGTGAAAGACACGGAAAAAAGGTCATTCAACAGAAGCTATATATCATCAAAATTATTCAACAGGTGCGTAGAACAAGTTTATGAAGGAAGATTTGAAGATAGAAAATCCACCAAGCAAGGAAGTATCAGTGCTGACTTCAAGAAGTTGAAGTTTGAGACAAGCACACGGTGGAATAGACTTCATTTGTTCATTTAAATTTTTTGTAGAAGAAAAAAATTTTTAATATACCATGAGTTTGAGCCAGTAAATAAGTATTCAATAGCAAAATTAGCTCTAGGAACTGGACTACAGAGATGAACAGCCTACAAATCGTACACCCATCTACCTTCCTTAAAAAATCTATCATTATCTCATAATGTCTCTAAATTTCACATGGTCTAAATGTTTAGCATCACAAGGGCAAATGCAAGCTACTCATTGTTGAGAGGATCACTATACTCGTAACATAGTTTGCATAAGAAGTTATGAACAACACATTTACTGATATGTCATGTCAAAAATATTTAGTTTTAAAAGTGTAGCAGAGACAAGACTAGAGGATATGGAGAATACCATTTTGATAAAACGAGTGCGCTGCTCCCCGGGCATTGCAAGCTACAGAAAAAAATATGTGTATTATTGCGTAAACAATATCATGAGGGAAAAAACCTCAAAATTTAATGAAATTAAACATTGACCAAGGCAGCGAAAGCATCTCTGGCATATAATGAAGAATTACATGGAAAATGAAAAAATTGGTTTGAGAAAAAACAAAGGGAAGAGCTTTGTGCAATAATGTGAAACTGGCTGGAGAGACATTCCCCAAAGATCTTAAAACTGCCATCTTAAAAATATCAGCCCCCACTAATTACTTTATGTTTGTGCCACTTACAAAGTAAAGAGAACCAAGACCAACATTGAGTTGATAAGAAAAACAGGCCTAAGAAATTATATCAAAATCATGTTCCGCAGGGCCCAACAAACAAGAAATTAATAATGAGAGAACTACGTTGCTCTGTTCTTATTTGTGAAATAGTATGAATTCACTTTTGCTTATACTCACCAATATGCAAGTGAACTCCTGTTCTACAGACAAACTAATTTAATATATAGCTCCAAAGAGACCCGATTCAGAGAAAGTGAACCAAGGTTCAGCGTATAAATTTTTCAGTTCCCCTTCTTCTGCTAGCTAGTCAATTGACCAGCAAACGAAATTAAAGTTTCCAAATATATATATCCATGACAATCAAGAATGGAGCAAACAAAGAGCAAAAAACTCACATCCAACCCCATATGGGCGATAGTGTCTGCAAGCACAGACCCCATCTCATCATTCTGCTGCTCAACCGAGAATACCACGGAGTCCAGCGCAACTTTGCACTTCGGAAACGGCAAATCTCCCTTAACCTGCGAGAAAACCTGAACGATCACAAACCAAGAACACCAACAAAAATCATCAGAAACCACTAAAGAAACGGAGAAAGGAGAATCACCATGGCCCAGCAGAGCTCGTACAAGAATCGAGTCATTGGAACAGGATCAGAGAGCTTGAAAGCAGAGTTGGAAGCCTTCCACTCGGCAAGACACTCATCGGTGACAAACTTGAACTCCGGCGCATGGAGCGCCATGAGAACAGTGCGATCAAATCCCTCCCTTTAGGTTTTCAGAGGAATCGGAAGGAGAAAAACCACATGAGCCAAAGGTATGGAATTAGGGTTTTGAAAAATCTTTCTTGATTCTTGAAATCAGGGATGGAAGATGAGAAACGGCTTTATCACTCCTTTCCTGATGTGGTTATATTGGTTCGGGAAATTGAGAGGATGATAACTCGGGTTGGTTTTCATTTCCGGACTAAACCGACCCGACCCGACCCGACCCGACCCGTTTGGGCGTTGACGCGTAAACCGGGTCCGGGTCGGGTTTTGAACGATTTGAAAATATGGGCGGCTGGTGTTTTGGTAATTATTTGAAAAAACTAGTAAATATGTTAAATATTGCATTAGTGATTTACATTTTAAATTTGAGTTAAATACACGCTAGTTCTTTGTATTTTTAAATAAAAAATCTTAAAATGGTTCACTTAATTAATATTTTTTTAATAAATATAAACAAACCATAACACTTAATTATTATTGTGAGAGTGAGTTGAACTGTTACTTTAGAGAGAAATTATCAAAAATTATTTTAGATTTTTTAAATATAAAAAATTTTAAGAGAGGAATAATACTTCAGGGGAAGAAAAAATAAACTGTGAATTGTGTGGATGGCATGCTACTAAAATGTTAATAATTCTCACAAAAAAATAAATAAATATATATATAATTGTTTATAACCGTAAGGCTTTGTTATTATTTTGGCTTGGTGTGGCATGAGGCATTGTAATTGTAAGTATTTGACAAATGCTTTCATCAAGGGATGAATATAATCAGTTACCTTATAATTTTTATCATTTGATTGGATTTTTTGTTGGAATTGGGGCCGGTCACCAAATCAGTTAATATACTCAGTTAACTTATAAACAAGTCCATTATGTTAACAGATTTTGTACTACTACATTATGCAAGGTTGTTTGATTTAGATTGTAGAAAGAATCGAGTATTAGTTAATATATGGTCATTGGTATCCAGTATCAAGCCTCTTATAAGACCATCTCCAACCCACAATCCCAAATTTCTATCCCAAATCCCAAATTTGGTCTTACTACAGAAAATTTTACTCCAATGTATTAGCTTTTATTAAGGTTATTTTCAATAAAATTTCAACTATTCCTGTTTTATAAATTTATTATATATTAATAATTATCAATTTTAGTTATTAATTAAATAATTATTATTATTGATTATTAATTAATTACACACAAATTAATATTATAAATAACTACTTATAATTATATTAATGAAATAATAATTTTATATTTTTTTCATTACAATAATAAAAAAACAATAAAAAAATAAAAAAATATAATAAAAAAATAAAAAAATAATGTGGACTCCGAATTTGAGGGTTCATGATAGTGTATTCCCGAATTTGGGGTTACTATCTAGAAAACCCAAAGTGGGGTGGGATTTGGGTGTGGGTTGGAGTACTCTACACCCAAATCCCACCCCAAATTTGGGATTTGACAGAAGGTTGGAGATGGTCTTAGAGTTTTTATAGTATTTTTTTAAAAAAATAATAGATGAATCACACTTTTATTCAAATAGCAAAACTAGTACAAAGACAAAAAAAAAGAACAGAAAAAATAAAAAAATAACTCAGATCCAAACGAACTAAAAAAACATCACCAGTAGGAATGTATTTTCAAAAAAAAATAAAAGATCTGACTTAAGGTATATTTTTACATTTAAAAGACTAATTTACATTTACCAAAACAAAAATGAAAAATCACACAAGCATTAGTAAACAAAAAAAAAAATTACACAAATGGCCATTAAAATTAACGCCAAACTACTACTAATAATAATAACAACAACACAGAAATCAATCACAATTCACAAACAAAGCTTTAGAACTATGAAATCTGGTTACAAACTCATCCATATCATCACCAAACACCAAAATCCAAACCATACCAACCTTCAGTCCAACAAAACAATCAAACCTCCCATTGTTGTCCTTCATGTCACACCCAAGGTGAAGGAGCCCACTTCCCCCATCCACCTCACACCAAAGAAAAAGACAATCAATCTCCGTTCCCTCCAACGTATAAACCCCCTTAATTTGTTCTCCTACTAAGCATTCCCTTGTTTATTCATCATCAACACATCCTTCTCTTCAATCTCCAAACATCAAAATGCCAAAACTATTCCACCAATCATGTTACCCCTCAACCAATCTCCGGCATCTCCTAACCAAATCCACATCACAAGACAACACCACCATACCAGAATCTTGCATGCACGAGATAACCATCATCTTAACCGACTCACCATCCACAACGCACAGCTTCGTGCTTGCTTTCACTCGCCGCTTCGGCCGAGCCCACTCGGCGTGTGTCGCAACTAAATGCCTCATGATTCTTCACCGGCTTCTCCGAGCACTACCCACTCCTCATCCTTTCCGTTCCGACTTACTCTACGCTCGTGCCAACGGCTTCATCTCTCTCAACCCTTGCAACTTCCGGTGCTCGTCATACGACCTCACTGTCTTCGTTCACGCCTACGCGCGCCTTCTCGACCACGCGCTCAGTCTCGACCACGCCACGCTCACTGATCAGCCAGTTAATGTGACTAACTTCATTGAGAGAATCAAAGAGGCTGAGCGTGCACTTGAGCTGGTTCCTCAGGTTCAAGATTTGTTGGACTTAGTGATGGAGTGTGAGCCCATGGGAACTACACCATTGAGTTATGTGACACGGTTGGCGATGGAGCAGATTGCGCGTGAGAGTTTTGCTTGTTATGCGGCGGTGCGGCATGCCGTCCCTGTTATGCTTGATAACCTCTTGTGCATGCGCCACCAGAGCTGTGTTGCTGGGCTCGGTGTTTACCGTCGTGCAGCTGATCAAGGGAGAAGGTTATATATATATATATATAGTTAAAATTTTTGAAATAATAGTGATTGTTAATATGGAATTATATAGATTTGATGTTTGAATTACAGGTTGTGTAAGTTCTATGAGTGGTGCCGGGGGATGAGGCTGTGTGCGGTTAATGAGTATCCTTTGATTGAGAGGATTCCATGCATTCAGGTGCGTGCGTTGGAATCTTTGGTTGCCGGGTTGTGGCAGCTCACTGAGTCTGAGACTTCATCCTTGTCTTCGTCTTCGTCTTTGTCGTCATTGTCTTCGAAATCACCGGGGAAGTCGGTGAAAACTTATGATGTTGAGGTTGATGAAAAGCCGTTGATAAGGTTGGAGGAGGAGGAAGAGGAAGGATGGGAGGAGCTCTTGGAGGCATCTTTGGAAGGCCTTAGGGAGTAAATGGAGGTTGTCTAATACTTGGAAGCAAAAGTATTGATGGGGAAGTGGCAGAGAAGGATGAATGGAGGTTGCATGGGGGCTTGTAATTCTTCTGGTTTGATTAATTTTTTTTCCCCTGATTTTGGGAAGCTTGGAAGAGATCAGTTGGAACAGTGCAATGGTTGTAGGTATGTAATGCAAAAAAAATTATGGGTCTTATTTATTTGTCAAAAAATAAATAAAATTATGGGTCTTATTTATCAATGTCTCTCCTTTTTTTTGTTATGCTTGAAGTTATTGTGATGTTTTGCATGTATAATTAACTAAAAGGTTAAGGAAATGGAGGTGTGTTTGAAGGTTTTTTTCAGGCAGGTCTATCATGTTTTTTATTTTTATTTTTTTTATAAATAAGACAAACATAGTTAGGGGTATGCATACATCTATAAATTGAACATCTGATTATGTATCTTCTCACGATGGCGTAGAGATTGTAAGAATAAGTGTTTTTCAAGATTTATAAATGTATACTCAATAATATAATGATGATTTATATTTTTGCTAATGTCCCTTACACATCTTCTTATATTTGTTAGCTCTACTCTCTCCAAATATAGATTGAAGGATTGGGAAAGCCAGTTTTCAACTGCACGAATATATGTTGAAATATTGATTTTTTATTAGTGTGTGTATTCAAGAGTTCCTCATCAATTAAAAAGTTATAAATTCGGCGATAATTTTTTGTGACTTGTTCTTAAATCAGTTTTAAATACTGTAACACAAATAACTCACTAATTGAGTTGAAGTTAGGTGTTAGAAATGGTTTACTGTCATAAATATCTTATCAAAATTTTATCGTTAAAATACCTTAGGTTTATTTATTAGTTCAGCTCATGTAAAAAAAAAAACAAATGTGGAGTTGAGATTAAGAACATTTTATGGAGGTTTTTCTAATCTATTTTATCTTTATATATTATTTTAAAATTTAACATTAAGAGTTACTTCAATTTCTTCTGACTAAATATCCGGCAATATATTATTTTTATTTTATCTCTTTTTAAAATTAGGTTCTCATACGTTATTGACTTGGGACAAATACATTTTTCCCCTGAAACTTAAAGGCCTATTAAATTTTCAAAAAATATATATAAAAAAAAAATCTGATTTTTATAAAAACACTTCATTTTTTAATTATTGATTTTATTTTTATTGTAATTTTTAAAACTTATAGAGAAACAACGGTAGACACATCAAATTACCAAAATTTGTCACATAAAATATATATACACCATGGTTTATGGCAAAATCATAGACCATTTAAATGCAATCTTACTAAAACTCAAATTGATTAATTTTATTTAAAATTAAAATAACTTACTCAAATATATTTTTTTTTAAATAATTATGAGAAAATATTGTTTACCTTGAATCCTAATGGTTGTTTTAATTTTCTTCCTTCTCTATTAATAAATGTCTTGGACTCTTTGGGCTTCATGTTTATTCCAACTACAACATGTAACCTACACATTCTCCTTTTGTAATTGTCAAATTAGTCTAGAGATCTTTAGGTCGGTCCTTAGAAATATAATCTCCGGAATGACTAAAAAAAATTATTAGAAGTTATCATCCAAATCCGTCATCATTTGCATATGCAATTAGGAAAAAAAATTCTATCCTTTTATTTTCATCAATTAATCAATGAGTGGAAAAATCATATAAACCAAAATAATAATAATAAATAATTATATTTCTCTCTGTTTTTGCATTATCTTATCTAATAAAGATGAGGTAAGGTATTTCATTTTCCAATTAACTTAAAATCAAGGATTCTTATTCATGGTTTGTTCAAATTTTTTAATAAATAAATAAATAAAGTTTTATACAATATAACATCAAGAGTGATTTTGTTAAAAAAAAAAACACTACAACTCTCCTATAGTCAAATTAGAATGTATTTCAACCAATCCATAATTCAAAAATAAAAATAAAAAATAAACCATCAATCTTTTTTTTTTACATTAGATGACAAGCACCCATATTTAAGGTTTAAATCAAAAACGGGTATAGATGTGAAGCATACTCGCAAACTCAATAATATTTTGCCCACACTTTACATAGATTTCGATTTCAAAATAACTCCGAAATGAAAATCTTACATAAAAAATTTAATATTAATATGTCAAGTAACTATTGGTAAATCACCAATCTCTAACAAGGAAGACAAGGAAAAAAAAAACAGCGCCAAGGTTTTTAACATGGCCAATAGATTTGGACTTGCCGTGATCAACTGTAGTCTGCGAGAATGAAACAAAAGCAATATCCACATCAGTCCTCGTCTGCCAAACTGGAAAATGAAATTCTAAAAAACCAAGCCAACAAAAACTTCAGACTCAAACCCAACCAACAAAGATCCCTTATTAAATGACACTAAACCATACCTCCATGATCCATCAAACGAGGCGGCTTAGCAAGTCAAAGTCAACTATATTATTATATTATAAACCATATCCATCTTGCCCAAACTATACTCTCTCTCTCTCTCTCTCTAATAATGCTTACCTCTCTCTCATTCTCACAAATTATTTTGATCCATAACAAGAACATCAATCTAATCAAAGAACTAAATCCAAACCCAATCACAATTAAAACCCAGAAAACACCACTAATCACCTCAAACACCGGTAAAATATAATAAGCGTGTTCTAGCCGGCATGTTGTCCATATATTGATTACATTCACGTCTCATCTTCTCTCCACCATGACCAACAAACCATTGCTTCATAGCTGTCATGGCACCACTCATCTCCACAATGATTCCATTACTACAACTACTACTATTATTCACCATCCAACCCAAACCATCCTTAGCTTTGCAACTTCTCTCCACCTTCACATCCACAAAGTCTCCATGGAACTTCTCCGATGATCTCCTTCTGGTCTCCTCCGACCAAGTCTTCGCGGCCGGGTTCCGCACGTCTCCTCCTTCCTTCGCCGTCTTTGTCTACAATTCTACAAACCAAACCACTGTTTGGTCTGTAAAGACGTCTCCTTTATCATCCATTGTGATCTCATCGTCCGGTGAAGCATCACTTAATGACTCCTCCGGCCGGAACATCTTCTCCAACGCTGCCATTTCCAACGATACCAAGCTCGTCCTCAACAACGATGGTAGCTTGGTTCTCAACAACTGGACGAGCTTTGACTCCCCTACTGATACAATCCTCGCCAACCAAGCTATTCACTCTAATGGAACCTCTCTAACGTCGAGCAATGGCAAGTACCAGTTCATCAACGCCACGAATCTCGTGTTCAATAACAACAGTACTTATTGGGGACCGAGCAATGTTGGCGCAATCCGGAATCTCTCGTCTGATGGGAAGCTTATCGGGGATGGGGGTAGCTTAATCGCTTCCAACTTCGGCAGCACGCGTGCGCTCCGGCGACTCACTCTGGACTCGGACGGGAACTTAAGAGTCTACAGCCTTCGCCGTTCCGGCGGTTGGAGGATGGTTTGGGAGGCCGTGCAAGAGAGATGCACAGTCAAAGGAACGTGTGGGCCGAATGCTATCTGCGTGCCTGAGAACTATAACGAACCGTCGTGCGTTTGCCCGCCGGGATACCGATGGACAAACGTCGAACAAGTTGCGTGCGTGCTTAAAACGAATTTCTCCGGCGCTGACAGCAAGTTCCTCCGGCTTGACTTCGTGGCGTTCGACAATGGGCCGGGGACCGTGGATAGTACGCCGCAATCCTTCGATGATTGCCGAACCAAGTGCTTGGTCAACTCCAGCTGCGCTGGATTCAGCTACAGATACAACGGCGATAGATATTGCTTGCAATACAGCGAACAGCTTGCCTACGGTTACTGGTCGCCGGCGACGAAGACCGTGACGTACATCCGAGTGGCGAGGTCGGAGAGAGACGTGAGCAACTTCACCGGGATGACCTCTTTGGTAGACACGGTGTGCCCAGTGAACATCAGCCTCCCGGAACCGGCCAAGGAGTCGAAGACCACAGCGCGGAACCTTGCCATCATAATCACTTTGTTCGCAGCCGAGCTCCTCGTCGCCGTCATGTCCTTTTGGGCGTTCCTAAGCAAGTACTCCAAGTACCAGGACATGGCCCGGGCCTTCGGGTTAGAGTTCCTCCCCGCCGGCGGACCCAAACGGTTCTCCTACGCCGAGCTTAAGGCAGCCACCAACGACTTCTCCAACCTCCTCGGTCGAGGCGCGTTCGGCCAGGTCTTCAAAGGCGAGCTCCCCGACCACCGTGTGGTCGCCGTGAAACGGCTGAAAAACGTGGACACCGGCGAGGCCGAGTTCTGGGCGGAAGTCACCATTATCGCGCGGATGCATCACCTGAACCTCGTCCGCATGTGGGGCTTTTGCGCGGAGAGAGAACAGCGCATGCTCGTCTATGAGTACATCCCCAATGGCTCTCTCGACAAGTACCTCTTCCAGCCAAGAGGAATGAAGATGAACAACGCCATAGACACGCCTGAGAGACCTCTTCTAGATTGGAACATCAGGTATAGGATCGCAGTGGGAGTGGCGCGCGCCATTGCTTACCTTCACGAAGAGTGCTTAGAATGGGTGCTACATTGTGACATCAAACCGGAGAACATCCTCTTGGAAGATGATTTCTGTCCCAAAGTCTCCGACTTTGGGTTGTCGAAGCTGGCGAACAAGGAGGACATGGTGAGCATGTCGAACGTGCGGGGAACTCCAGGGTACATGGCGCCGGAGTGGGTGATGCCGGGTCAACACGTCACAGCTAAAGCTGATGTCTTTAGCTTCGGTATGGTGCTGCTGGAGATCGTCTCCGGCGAGAGGAACAATGAGTTCCGGCAGTCGACGATGGTGAGTGAGGAATGGTATTATCCAAAGTGGGCGTTTGAGAAGGTGTACCTGGAGAAGAAGGTGGAGGATATACTTGATAGAAGGATACTGGATAAGTTTGATGATAGAGAGCACTTTGCACTGGTGGATAGGATGGTGAAGACGGCCATGTGGTGCTTGCAAGGCCGGCCGGAGATGAGGCCGTCCATGGGGAAGGTGGCGAAGATGCTTGAGGGATCAGTGGAGATCATGGAGCCTGAAAAACCCACCATTTTCTACTTGGGAGATGCCCATTGATATGAGTTCCATGAATGAGACCAATTGAGACCTTTGAATGAGCAAACAGAGATGAATTCAAATGGACAAATTGTGAGGAAGTAATCAAAGCAGTTCATGTGTTCATGAATTGTTTGATTCTGTTTCAAGTATATATAGACAATAATGTGTATAAGTTTTCTTATAGATAATCAAGATAGAATAAGAGATTGATTCTGATTATTTGTTTAGGCATTTTGGTCTGAATACTTTAAAAAGTTGAGCAATTGAATGAAATGTAAGAACAGAAGGAAAGTTGTTAAAACAGAGATGTTTTTGCTATGTATGATATAAAATGTATGAAATTAGTTTAAATGAAACAAGCCTGCAATTGAATACTTTGTAGGACCCTTATCAATTCTACCAAGATTGGTCCATCAATGTTCAATTAAAGCATTCCAAAAAAATAAAATAATATTGCTAGTAAAGATCTGTAATTCATTGCAGTTTTATTGGAAAGCAAGGATTTGATCAGACTGGAGTGGACCACCTTTCTTAAAAACTTATTTTTTTTCAAGTAACGTAGACAATGGATTAACCTCCGACCACTCTTGTTCTCTGCCGGCCATATAAGACTTTGCTAGAGTCTTAACGAATGAGAAAGCTTAAGAATATGGTTAGCATTCAACAAGTAATAACTAGTACATATCAGGTGGGAAGTCAAATATGATATAGCCTAATATTGGAGCCACTTCAAACCAATTTAGAAGTACTAGTTCACATCCTACATGAGGTACATGAGGTACATGACACTCAAAAAGGGGGAAAGTATACAGATGATAGTTAACAGTCCTAATCTTAATGACGTAGAGCTTAATTGGCAATGTGTTTGACTCTCTAATCTGTCTTTAGCAAAGATGAACAAAGAATCAACTACTTTAATCAATACAGCTAAATCTGATATTCGTGCAATATATTCAACGCACACATAAAGCGAATGTCCACACACAACTGAAACCATGATTAGATTAATACAAATAAACAATGCCTCAATTGTTTAGACAACCATTCACATAATCAAACTGACTTAATTAAAGTATCACTTTGATTGAAGAATGATATGAATGCCAAGATATACAACCATGTTATTGCCATCTGGTGTATGTTTTCTAGTTTATCGGTTTTATCTATCTTCTAACTATTAGTGCCATTTCTCTGACATTTAACTCAAATAGAACTATCATTCCTGAAATTGGCATCAGTATCATTCTTTCAGTGGCACCGGAAATTCTAATTTATTTCATTCTTTCTCAATGTGATATCAGCTTGATAAAGTTACCTCCCATAATCTAGTCTTTCTACACATCACTTTCTTGCCAAGATAGTGATCAATTAACAGCACTAATCCACCACAATATGCGATGATAAAATGACAGATCTTGACATTAGGCCTAGGTCATAAATGACCAAAAAATTCAACTGTAAAATAATAAAAACACTAGTGGAGCCAATTTAAAGATAGTGATCAATTAACAGTACTAATCCACCGCAAAATGCGGTGATAAAATGACAGATTTTGACATTAGGCCGTAGGTGATCAAAAAGTTCAAAGTTCAACTGTACATAATAAAAACATTAGTGGAGCCAATTTAAAGATTTTAAATATAAATATATAGATATATATTAAGTAGGACAACAAATTCAAGAACAACTCACAAAAGACCATTAGCTATGATCATGTAACCTGACTATAAGATCGAAATGAGAAAATACACAATGTTTATGCCAATCAATAGTATTCAATTTTTTTGTCCTCAGTTAATGACTAGAGAATCAAAGCTAGAGTTATCATGGCTTGATTGAATCATATATAAATGATCCTTATACTCCCAACAAATGCAGATAAATCAAAATAAAAAATCAGAGAAAGAGTAAATATTAATAAATAAAACAACAAAGTGCCCAAAAGTACCTGGATGTGTTGTGAATTAAGAAATAGAACGGGACATCAACTCAGCCAAAATCACAGCCGTCCAATCCACGAGAGTCCACAGATCCGACGGCTGAATAGTCCCCCAAAAGCTAGCTAGCGCATTCAAAATTAACTACCAAACCGGCGCCAACTCCCAACCAATGGCAACCTGCCACGTAACACCACTCCAGTAACCGCCCAAACGTCTCCACAGTGATCTGTTAATGAAACGTACCGCTGAGATTTGCCCGGTTTGCTCTGAAGCTCGACGGCGTCCGTCCGATCTTTCAACCGGTTCCCAGAACGAAGAAGAGACTGAAATGACCGATCAGTCCTTAGCTATATAAACCAGGGCAGCCATCATTCTTGTGATTACTCACAAGCTCAAGGCCTTTTTGGTCATTAACCATCTCATGCCAAAGAAGATCGCATCATCGGCGCCATTGCTTAGCTCGTGGTTGGCATTCGGAGAGCGAGGGAGCTATCGAGAAAGAAGAGAGATCGGAGATGCCGATGGCGGCGATCTCCGATCTGACGGCGGGGAAGAAGCGGATAGCCAAGATCTATGGTCTGCACGGGTTCCTCGGGCCTGGATGCCCCAAGAGCTCCTTCGCGGGGGCGTTCCGGGACAACATCCGTGAGTTTCTTCGAGAGTGCGGGGAGGTGGAGGAGAAGGCGACGGAGGGGATGCCGACGTGGTGCACGCTACTCGTTGATGAGAGGACCGGCGTCGTGGCACCGCTCTACACCGTTGAGGAATGCGTCAGCCGATCGCCTCGCCCTTTCTGCGACTACTGCCGCAGCGCCGGTAAGCGTCTTCTCTTTCTCTCTTCTTCGATGTTGTTGGGCTAGGGTTTGGTCGTTGTTGCCTCGGTTCTTTAAAATTTCGAGGTTTTGATCTCGCGGTTTTGGGGGGAAATTGCTTTTTGCCGGTAATTACGTGGATTCAGTTTTTTTTCATTTATCTGAAATTTATAATTTTTATAATAATTTTCTTGTTTAATTAATTTAAAATTTATTGGCATGAAAAATAGAAATTAAAATGCTTGCTGGATATCGAGGATTGAGATTAAAGAAAAAATTATTTATTTATTTATTTATTTATTTATAACCATTTATTTCTTATAAAAACTCTAATTTTTTTTCCAATATAAACGTTTCTACCATTTACCCATCAAAAATTCCAATTCAATATGATTTCTGGCCTTTTTTTTAAAAATTTTTCTATTATTTTTTTAATTGTAAATAAGTAAAAAAAAATACAATTGAAACTAGAAGTGTTTTTTTTATAAATAAAACACTTCTGAGTTCAAAAAATATTATTTGTATTGATTTTTTTGTAAAAGCAGAAGCCGAAAAAAACAAATATATATTTTGTTAGAAACTAGTCAAGACCAACTTCGGAAAAAAAACTGTTTTTTAATTTATTTTTACAACGTTTGCTTATATTAAAAAAAGTAATCTAAAATTGAAAAAAGCTTTTTTTTCTGAAAGTTAATTCCAACAAAGCCTAATTTTATTTACAACACAAACTTACTTTTTATTCAGAGAATAAATCATTAAAAAAACATTTCACATGTTTTTGGAGTTAATAAATTTCATAATATTGATAACATTTCAGTGGTACTGATGTGTAGCAATAGCATGATGATGGAGCTTGGCATGCAGGTTGGAGTCACCACCTGGTATCGAAGAGAAGGTACCACATGATAATCCCATGGGACGAGGACTGGGACAAGCGTGGCCTCCAACCCACCGCCCTGCACCACCACAACCATCTCCTCCACGGTCTCATCCACTGCAATGGCTTCGGCCACCTCCTCTGCATCAATGGCTTTCCCTCCGGTTCTCGCTTCCTCTCAGCCTCTCTTCTCATGGACCTCTGGGACCGTCTCTGTTCCTCTCTTCGCGCACG
Organism: Dioscorea cayenensis subsp. rotundata; assembly: GCF_009730915.1. NCBI lineage: Eukaryota > Viridiplantae > Streptophyta > Magnoliopsida > Dioscoreales > Dioscoreaceae > Dioscorea > Dioscorea cayenensis. The sequence continues at coordinate 21,420,428 of NC_052488.1, forward strand.
GTGATTAACCCAATCTCGTTTGTTGTCTCTTTTAATTTCTTCTTGATTTCCTTACTTTCATTCAATGATGTATAGCTCTTAATTTGCAGAGTGGTCTCGGTGGAGGATGTGGCGAGGAAGAAGACGATGGAGCTGCGTTTGCTCCTCGGCGTCGCTCATGGTGTCACCTGGTTCGGCCGTTGGGCCTATCGCTTTGCTACTGGCTCCTATGGCATTGATTACCATCTCTACGACCGCGCTGTTCATCTTCTTGCGCACCTTAATCTCGATTATCTCGTCTCTTCCAACCCCTCCAACCACAACCTCTGCCGCATTGTTCACTCTTACCGCAGGCTCCGCCGATCATACCGCGAGACAACCGATCTTTACACCGTCCGTGACCTCCTCCAGTTCCTTTTTGACATCAAGCGCAACCCGGTTGCGCGGCCAGTAAACCGATCAACCCGAAGCCACTGCAGCCGCAGCCACCGCCGACATCACCGCCGGCGGAGGCGAGGAAGAAAGCGGCGAGGAAACGGTACCGAGACTTCGCATTGGTCGCGGCTGAATTGGCCAGCCGATGGCCGGTGCGGCGATTGTGCACGGTGGCAGGGGTAGTCGTAGACGCTCTGCGGGAAAGCGGTGGGAAGCTAACCCGTCAGGAGGTGCGCGACGCCGCTCGCCTCGAGATCGGTGACACTGGCCTCATCGACTTCGTCCTCAAGTCCCTCGGCAATTGCGTCGTCGCCGGCTCCCTCATCCGTCGATCACCCAATCCCTCCACCCGAGTGCTGGAGTTCTCCATCGTCGAAAACCCAGATCGAGCGTCTTCAGACGAGGCTGAACTCAGCGTTGATCTCACCCAGCCGGGTGCTTGGCAGGTGGACCAGGATATCGTCAGTGTCTACAAGGCATTGATCGAGACGAGGCCAGAGGAAACAAGAACGGTGCTGGACTGCAAGCATTGGGTGAAGACATGGGAACTTAGGGATAACGAGGATGATCTACTGAGGTTTCACGTGGCGTGGGAGCCGGAGGACGGGGAGAAATGGGCGACGACTCGGGAGCCACATCCAACGGAGGTGGTAGTGGTGGCGGCGCACGCAGGAGTTGGTGAGCTGAAGGCTGAGGCGGAGAGAGCCCTGAGAGACACGTACTGTGTGCTGGGATGGTTCAGGGTGACTGGGATAGAAGGAATCAAAGGTGAGGACTGGGATCCGGTGATGCTCGGTGGGGCAGAGAGCGGGGCGACGCTGGCAGTGCGCGGGGTGGGAGCGGACTTGGGCTTGGCGCTGAGGTACGAGGGCGGGGCCAACGCGTGGGCTGTGGGTTGCGCGTGCGGAGCCAGGGACGATGATGGGGAGCGCATGGTGGCGTGCGACGTGTGCGATGTGTGGCACCACACGAGGTGTGTCGGTATCCGAGATGGGGATCCCGTGCCGCCGCTGTTCCTCTGCGCGCTGTGTGGGAGCTCGTTGCTTGGTGCTGCTGGGCCTGCTGCACCGTTGCCTAGTTCTGCTGTTTTCCGGAATGTGATGCTGGATGAGCTGAGAAGATATGCATGATTGGATTGAATTGTTCTGCAAAGGATTTTTTTTTTTTTTTTCTCTCGGGAAACATGATGTGATTGGTTGGATTCTAGATTCTAACTGGAAATTGCGATTGTGATTCCATTGTTGTGGACTATCTGTAACTCAAGATTAAATTCTGGTTTTGCCAGTGTAACATGAACCAAGTTGCAGTTATTGTTCAACAAAGGTTGCCCACAACGATTGTCAAAAACAAGTAGATATGATGATACGGTAATTAGAGTGGTTTGATGACCCTGTAAAGATTAAATTGTAGTTATTTATGATCATGGTGATCGATGTCTAAATCTCTATTCTTGTACTAACTGCAAATTATCAATGCACTAATAATTTACTTGAGATTTAAAGGAGGTTCTGTAATATAAAAGCTAATGGTTTCTAAAATGGTAAATAAAATTTTTGTAATTTCTATACAATGTATTTTTCCATATCAGCATGAGTTCTCCCTTGCATGAAAAATGCATCCTGGCACAAAAACATTCAGTCATGCACATGACTGAACTTAATGATCGGTTTCGCTATGGCATGTGGTAGGTTATGTTAAAATACAAATTTCTTTGATCATGACTGGAAATTGATGCCAATGCACACAGCATCCTTTTCTTTGCAAAGGACCTACGGATTCTCATTGGCATCAGGGTCTAATCATCGCCTCAACTAATCTAAAAGCAAACACACCCAACTGTTTAGAGACAGTTATCTACATACTAGCCATGAGGCCTGAATTATGGGCATTTGAGGGACACTCATGCCATACTATCCACAAGAACATTCACAAAATTCAAATGAAAAAAGTGCAGCTAAACATGTGACTTTCACACCTTTTAGAAAAGTAGAACATATATATGGACTATGGAGAGACCATGCTACATTTCCCACGTACGCTGACAAGAAACATGGCCACTGCAGAAGAATCACATTCAGACATACACAACTTTCTACACGTGAAATAATATCCTTTCGTATAATAAGCACAATCCTAGGAATATATATATATATATATATATATCAGTTTTAAATTAGATACAAATATCTTTTTTGATTTATAAATTATATTAAAATTCAATTTGGTCTTTCAAAACAAAAGCAAGAAGAAATTATTATAGTTAAGTTTTATATATATATATATATTTATTCAGAAAATTAATATACTAAAACATTTAATTTTGCTTTTAAATTATTGGGCATTTCTGTAATAAAAAAAAACCTCATCACATCATACGCTTATCTTTATAAAAAATAAAAAAAAACCATAAACCTAATCAACAAAAAAAAAAGACAATACCGGCTCCATGAAAACACAAATTCAATAAACATCCTCAAAAAGAACCGACCAAAATAATAAAAGCTAATCAAATAATAATAATAATAAAGCAAGCAAATAATAAGGCAACAACAATGGGCCATCGTCCGATCCCAATCCAACCACTCATAGAGCTTCATCATGCCATTCATAATAAACAAACATTAAAACACGGTCACCGAAAAAATGGGACCAAAAAAAATAATCGCCCCCCTTTTGTCCGCCACAATGCACCAAACCAATCCTCTTCACACAGACACAGTGACAGCCCCCACTTCTTTGAATATACATAGTTAAATTAATAAGGAAAAAAATGAATAATAATCACTGAATTATCATTGTTTTATTTCCAAAGTCATTCTATCATTTAATAGGGAAAATTTTGAGAAAATTTGGAGGTTTCATGATAGAATTTTACTTGCGTTTTTTTGGCCTCAGTGAACCGGAGACCTGGTTGGCGTGCCTTTCCGCCTGCTCTTCTTGATCCTCGGGATCAGCTCGCTCGAATCCGACGGCTGTGGGGACGCGAGACAAGATGATGAATCCTCCCCTGCCTCGAGATCGGAACTCGATGATAAGATCGGGCCTGTGTCATCCACGCCCGATGAACCGGGCTCGTCCGCGGCCCGCTCCGACACCCTAATGGTTAGAGACGGTGATTACTGATTAATTAAGCGGGTGTGTTTATTATAATGTTAAAAGACACAAATACCCATGGATGTAGCGTTAATCACCTTGCATGCAAATGGAGCAGTATCGGAATGGATTGGAGATGACTCGACCGCATATCTCGCACGATGCCGCGGTTGCTGAGGGTTTGGACGGCTTGGATTGCTTCCTGGAGTTTAGCAACACCACCTTCGCACCATTGGTAGTGTAAGTCTACATTGAAAGTTATTAAAAAAAAATCAATAATTCTGTCCTTTTTTCCATTTTTATTATAAATATGGTTTTACCTCAAATATATGTTAATTAACTATATTTTAAGTAATAAAAAATTCATATTTCATACTTGAATTACACCCTTTATGGATAATTCAATGAATCTGAAATTTTCTAACAAAAGAAAATGCCATATAAAGCTTTTTAAATTTAATGTTTATATATTCACAATTACTTAATTAACATAAATTATGAGAAAAAAAAGTTTCCGTTTTTAAATTACATCATTTATAGACAAATTCAATAAATCTGAATTTTAAATGTTTTAACAAATATGGTAAGATTCAAAATCAAGAGATTTACAAAATTGGGAAAAAATGTGGATCTTTGTATCTGAAATTAGACAGTACCGAAGAAAAAAAAAACAAACAAAGATGACCCGTCCCATGAAATTTCCAAAAATTTAAGAATAAATGAAAAATAATTAGGGTTCAAACCACTCTAACAAATTCTATAGATAAGAACGAAATCAAACCAAAAAGATCAATTTTAAAGCATTTGGGTATAATTTCAAAAAGAAATAAACAAAATTTTTGATAATTCTCATGATTTAAATCAATAGAATTGCCCACGAATTTCGTTCTACTACTCAATCAATACTTCTCCCAGAAATCAAAGAAATTACCACCATTTAAGTCAGCAGTATCATATATAAAGTCTTCAAAAGAGAAAAATCCAAAGTTCCAAAAGAAAACAGGGGAGTCAAGATGATTACCTGAACTTTCGAACAATCAACAAACTTCTGCAAATCTTGAACCTGAACAACATCCTGATAGATATATCTACGGATCTGGATCATCTTGTGATGTCGATGCCTCTCCGGCGGCGGCACAGCCAAGCAATGCGAGCAAAGACACTGGTCACAATGGATGCAGTAAACGTTCGTCTCGCTCTTCCTCAGATCCCTATGCTCATCGCAAACCTCAAAGAATTTCTTGCTCAGCAACAACCCCAACCATCGGGGGCTCTTCCGCTCCATTCTCCACTTGAAATGCAGACCAAAATAAAAATAAAATAAAATAATCCAACGAAAAATTCAGACAACAATTGGAAAAAGTCAGAGTTTGGAGAGAGAATCAAAGATAGAAAATCAGGGTTTTGGTTAGGGTTTCGCCATCTTCTCCAGCTTCTCTCGCTGCTCGGCGGCGGAGATGGCAGGGAAGAGAAGAGAGAGAAGAGAGAGAGAGAGAAACAGAGAAGCGTCGAGTTTTGGGATTTATATGGGTGGGGTTTAGGCGAATCATCGATTGCTAGAGCGGGAAAGTGGGCCAATCTTAGCCGTTCATCTCGGAGAATGGGTATTTGGGAATAGTAAAAGGAGATTTCCACCGTCTGATGAAAATGGTCACGAGTTACACGTCCTTAAGGACACGTGTCACTAGGTGAGTGGGTGAAGCAGGTGTGGCGGGAGTGCAATTGGGCACGCAGGGTGTTGACAGAGGTTTTTGGCCTAAATTTGTAAGCCAGTGAAGAACGGAAAATGAGGGTTTTAAAAAAGAGGTTGAAAGGTCTCGGTTTGCGAGGCGGCGCGGCGCTGCATGTCACTTCAAATACAGATACAATTTGATGAAGTTTGTGAGTAATTATTACTTCATTGGGAAGTAAACAACCTGGAATACTCTTTCCAGATTTTGTTTTTTACTGGTTTTATTGTAGTTTTTTTAAAAAAAAATTTACTTGTAAAAAATTTATATTATTTTTTAAAATTTTAGTATATTTATATAACTTTAATAAATCTTATTCTTAAAAATAATATAATTTATTATAAATTTTAAATTGCTAAGTAGATTTAACCAACTTTATTAATATATAGCTAAAATAAACAAATAAAAAGAAAAGGACCCAAAAGAGTATTTATTTAAAATGATGATTTGTTATACAATTGTAATGGTCTTCAATTATCCATACCTTCAAATTTTTGCTTTTAAAATAAACTCACTAATGATATCATAGTCACTTTACCCTTTTTTGACACAGCCCACCCGCTTCATATAAGCCCAATAGTTCACCTAATTAACTACAAAACCACCGGCTTTTAACAGTTCAATTGCAACTCAAGTATAACCAATTATAGAACCGGTTCAAATCGGTTGAACCGATGCTGAACTTAATCAAGTTCTGATCACAATGCAATAGGCAGACAGACTATCCCAGACACATAATGCATGCCTCCTAAAATGAGAAACAAACTGCTACATGGCCCCTGCTGCAGCAGGAAGGGGCTGCATGTCAACGACACCATAACAACGGGCACAGAGTGTAGGGTGCTCAGCAAATGTGCCAACTCGGGCTGAATAGTTCCAGCACCTCTCACACTTCATACCGTCTGCTCGAGAGACGCCAATCCATATCTTGCCGGCGTCTTGATCATTATAATGTCCATGGTATGGTGTACTTGCGATCGTCTCATCACTCAGGGATGACAAAATTTCAACCTATGAACCAATTAGATGAGAGGAATATCAGCTGAATGAAACATCGTAGCAAATGAAAAGATCCCCACTCTACCTGAGAAGTTATAAATATGATATGTAGTGAATCTGCTCCATTTGTTGTCATAACCATCTCTTGCAGTCTGGATGCTGTAGTGGTATCCGCAGCGTGTAATTGAACCTTTGCTTCTAAGCTGGAACCGATAAATTTCCCGTTTCGAGCATTCTCAAGGACTTTATTAACCTCTGATCTCAACTGATCAAAAGTTGAAAACAGACATTAGTTCAAGATCACATAATAAAACTGAAGAAAAATATAAGTATTTGAGATCAAGTACGAATGCGAAGCACCTCAAGAATGATTCTCCAGAAATCAACTTGCTCAGTTGGAAATGCAAGCCATTTCTCATTCACAACAGGCCACTTCAGTTCAAAAACAAATTTAGTAACCGATCCACCATCTGTTACATGATCAAAGGGAAGATTCTGCCATACATCCTCAGCCAAATGCGGCAGAATAGGAGCAATGACCTTGACTATGGCCAGTAAATGTGCAGCGAGAACTGTTTGGCAACTTCTCCTGGTAAAACTAGTTGAGCCCCTGAACCAAATTTCACATTAAAGTGACTCCACTAAGAAGTTATAATTTATGACAACAAAAAATACCGCAAGTGCAACAAGGTAGTTAGTACTTTATTTCTCTCAATACTCAAAGGTCAGGTTTGAATTCGATTCGTCTCAAAATTCTCTCCTAAAAATAAAATAAAAAATAAAAAAAATACAACAGAAAATATAAATTTGTTCAAGCCTCTTTCTCCCGCATCTTGTATCACCTCAAAATAGTAAGTGTTAATTTTACCTCCTATTTCTCAAACTACACCCTTCTTTCCTTTATTTATTTATTTATTTGTTCTTTAAATGCGCCAACAACCGTTGAAGACTTTTTAACTCTTAAAATTTGTTTAAAAGAAGATGGCTGTAAATATCAAATCATTCCACTTGAGTCCAAAAATCATTAATACATATCAAGAAACGTAAGTATTACTTTATGTTTGAAATAAGTAATGAATTCATAAGTAGATGCCAACCATGCATTTGCATTTCAAATGGGCCAATTAGCAAAAAAGACAATGGCCATCCAGAGCATAATAACTATAAACAGCTATAACAGTGATAACATATATTTAATAAAAGAAGATGACAAATGTGAATTCATTGAAAAGATTATGAACTAGAGGACTGAAGTTAAAAGTGCATACCCTACATAAAGTCGATCTTTAGCAATATCAAAGTAGAAATTCGATAGGTCAACAATCGCAAATCTTTGTATGACCTAGAAAAAAAAATTCGTCAGATTGCAAACCAGGAACAACAAATTTATCTCTGCGCTCTAAATGCATTATGGTTAAAATGCAAGATTAAGAAGATCAAACATAATATATTGAAGAAATAAGATATCCACACAAATATATATATATATATATATACATATATATAAACCTTTTAACTTAAAAAGTAAATCTTGACATTATGGATTTCTAAAACCTAGAGGTAGGAAGACTGATTTCTTATTCCACAAGTTCTAGTCTTGCACAACATATATTCCACTCACGGTAGCCCTTTATATCTTCTAATGCCTCCATCTCTAGCTCCAAAGTTAAGCCCATAACTTTGCCTATGAATGCATCCACAACACATGCTATCCCCATTGTCACCATTGCACAAAAACCTCGAATGTGAGTCTCTCAACAAGAGGGGGAGATTATACAGGACCAACAACACCATGGTGATCCTTCATCCTTGACCACAATAGTTATATGAACTGAAGCATCGAGGTGTGATTGATCCAGTCAGTCTGTGCAAGAGTGGTTTGGTTTTGACAAGCAAGAATGTGCATATATCCCTGTCAAATGCTAGAAAGGGATATAACACCTATAGCCCCATATAAAGCATGAGAACCCATAAAATCAACCAGAAAGTCAACTGTAGAAGATTTCAGATCAACCATCATTCAATTTTGTAATAATCCCCAATGGAGCACAAGAACCCATAGAGAGTTTCAGATAAACAAAGGAGATCATTAAAATCACCACAATCCACAAGCACATAATTTAACTACTCATGTAATACATTTGATGAGTGCAATGGTAAGTGGAAAAAAGACAATGTCAAATATTTCACTGAAAGAACATGAAAAGCTTATATGAAAGTACCTGAAAGATCTTGTTGAACTGATACTTCTCATAACAATCCTTACTGGTGTTCACAATATTTTCCAGCTGATATAATGCATGCTTGTCGAGCTTTGGTAGCTCATCATAGCAAATTGCATTTTCTGGCTGCAAAGACACAAATGGAGAAGAGTAGGTGCCAATTAATTAAACAAAGGTCATTTTAGAAATGTAGTAGAGAACAGCTTTGTTTTAGATTTAAGTCTTTTTCTTTTATTTCTTAAAAAGAAAGAAAAGGAAAACGCAGCTAACAACCTGAACATACTTTCCAGTCATGCAAATTCGATAAAAGAAATCTCAACGTTCCTCGCAGTTTCCTATACATCTCGGAAATCTGACGAAGGATTTGAGGCCCCATCAACGCATCAGTAGTATAATCTACACTGGCTACCCACAGTCGAAGAACATCAGCTCCATAACCAGGAGAATCCTGTGAGGTAGAAAGTAAAACAAAAGTGCATCAAAAAAAGCAGCAGTAAAAACCAAAATTTTCAGAAGCATTTTTGCCTTAACTAACCTTGGAATTTTTCCCTCCAACAATCACTGTCTTTGGGTCCACAACATTCCCAAGGGATTTGCTCATTTTCATACCCTTTTCATCAAGCACAAATCCATGTGTTATTACACATGAATAAGGTGCTTTTCCTGAAAAATTTACAAGCAATCTACAAATTGAACCATATAAACTGGTAAAGAAACAATTGGCAGCAGAACTAGCACATGGAAAGTGGAGACACAGTAATAGAAAAATTTTAAAAAAAAAATAAAACACAAAGTAATGTTATCTACTAATAGACTCACTTTAATTTTTATAAGAACGACATATCATTGCTACAAAATTGTAGGTACAGGGGTCCAAATCTCCATTGCTTAATTGATATGCTCATCAACTACTAAACAACCTTTTTATGTATTTTCATACAGCAGAAGCAACTCCAAAATGTAAAGCAGCAACTAATAAAATGGGGCATAGGACAACTTGTTTAAAGGAAATACAATAAATGCATCAAGACACTAGCTTCACTTTTGGACAGAATGTATCTGAAAGTCGGCTTTGGTGCCATTGATTCCATGAGAATCAAAGGGGATGTTTGATTGGGAGATAAAACTGTGGGATTAAAGAAACCTTTTCAAACATTGGGTGAGGAACAATTTTTATTTGAACAGACCAACTTTGACTCATACTCATCAACATTAAGTATTTTATGGTTAAAATTTTATTTTTATATGATAATATTTTTTATTATCATTAATAATTTTTAAATTTTAACAATTGAATCTTGTAAAAAAAAAGGTTGTATGGTGTTTGTGTGGTTGGGGGATTGGGTTTATTCCCCCAACCAAATTATCCTAACAGAATGAATAGGGGAGAAGGGGATCTCTTCCAAGGAAGGAAGAAGGCAGGCCCTCTACTTCATTAGTCAGAAGGGAACTCTCTACAGGGATCCCCAATTTCCCACATGGAATGGTGGAAGCGAAGGGAGACACTCTACTAGGGGTGCGTGGTTCAATCAACAAAAGTCAAGAGTGGATGGTCAGTCGCATACATTTAGTACGTAGGATTGAGTTTAAAGGGTTGTCCATATCTCTCATGGAGTCAGATTGGCCACTTATGAAAAAAGGGAAGCAACGTCAGAAAAGGAACAATGCATGTCACCTTTCGTGCAATCATCACAAGAGGGAGAGAGAGTTCTTTGCTTTAGGTGAACCAAGCACAAGACAAGGTTGAAGATATCAAAATTCTAATGAAGTGTCATGGTGATGACAGCAAACCCAGATGGTGAGAATTCTATAGATTCTGTCTGAGAAAGTCTGTCTGATTTTTGGTTTCATCAATATTCAATCTATCTACATATCGTATTCTTCGAAAGACGATGAAAGGCTTGATTAAGAATGGTTTCCAAACACATTTAGACCAGCAGAATGAAACAACAATAAAAGCTTACAAGCTCAGAGTATTTTGTTGCCAAGTATTTGTATATAAAGTTATCAATGCAAAAATCTTAACTGTAACAAAGACCATGGACCTAAAGATTGATATTCTGTAATGCAGTCTCAATTTCCAGAAAACAAAAGCAGGTAACAAATAATAATTTAAAGTTACCTTTCGTAGCAACACTTGTAAGCAGAGAGCTCTGGAACCATCCACGATGTTGATCAGTACCTTCAAGGTACACATCGGCAGGATTATCAAGACCAAGTCTATTTTCCAAAACTGCAGCCCATGATGAGCCTAAACACATCACAAAATAGGAAAAGGTAAGTTAAACAGCTGGTTTTGAAAAGGAAAAAAATAAACAAGACATAGTATTAAGGTATTAATTACAGTAAGCTTCCTGAAAACAGCTGATACTAACTGTCTTTTAAGCATTTGTAGAAATGACGCTAAACTTAGGTTTCCAGAGATAAGAAAATAAATTGTTAAAAACAAAACAGCTATCAGTAACTAACGGGCATTGCATGACCTAAAAAATTTGAATAAAAAACAAAGCAGTTTGATGGTATAAGTCACTAGAATTGCCAACATATTTATGGCAATAAGTGGAAAGAAAAATAAAGGGCTAATTGATGATAGCTTCTTAGTATATAAAAGTTATTCAACAATGAAAAGGAATGCAATGAAAAGACTTGAATAAGCATCATTTAAGCAATTATCTTCTAGACGACCCTATTTGTAAGAAAAAAGTCTTTGATGAGTTGATCATGGTAAGGGTGATTTTCAAACTCTTGAACTCTCTTCAAAAGAAAGGTTAAACAATTTGTGAATATACTAAACCAAGAGTGACCTTCCAGCCTTCGTGATGTTACTTCCATCCCAACTAAATTACCATTTTACCACCTCTCCCCCACAAACCAGAAGGAAAAAAGGATCCCCCATCCGACATTGTATGAGACAAAATTATTTAACTTCAATTCTATATAAGAGATTATTTGTTAAAGAAAAATATTTACCATTAATGCAACAGTTAACAACTTCCAAAAGGTGCAGGCAACATTTCATATCGGGAGAGAACTTGATACAAATTGAAGCTAGTAAATTTCCAAACACTATCTCAACCAAAGAATTCCTATGCTTGGTATTCCAACTTTCAACATCAGGAATTCTATCATCCTTCGTATGATGAATGCATAACAACTTCAAAATGGAAAAAACCAGCTATACGGAAAAAACTTCCCAACCATTTCCAAATAACAATAAAAAGCCACCTGCTAAACTTACACAGGACAACTATACAATTAAATCCAACAACTTGATTGACCTAATGAGTATACTCACTTTACTCATGACAATTTCCTCGTTTTCACAGGCTTTGCATCTTAATCATGAAACATTAGGCATTATAAGAAGTTTCACACAGTGCAAACTAGAAAATAACAAGCGACTAGAGAAGATATATGGGTCTAATGGAACATTATTCAGTAGAATTCAGTCCCACTGATTACAATAACCTTTAACTGTTTATGACAAAGAATAAAAAGAAAATCAATTAACTGCACCATGCTTGGAGTTATAATGTTGCGCAAACAAGTAAATGGAAAAGAAAACAACTTGAAAAGCATCACAAAGAGCTGTTAGTTAAGATTAAATAGAGGTGAACTTGAAGAGAAGAAAATATATGCACACACGTGAGACATTGCACTCATACCAGAGTCAAACCAAACATCCATTGTGTCTGTTCCCTTTTGATAGTCAGCGGCATCACTGCGATACTTCTCAGGTAGAAGTTCCTCAGTTGACATGTACCACCATGCATCACTACCCTTTTGAGATATTATAGCTACAATACAAAATAAGTAGAAGCTTCACAAGTGGTTCAAGAGTGCCATACAGCTTAAATTAGGTTTTGTCTCAACAGAAAACTAACAGATGAAAAAGAACAGCAATATAATGACCTACAGAGATAAAACCAGAACTAAAGATTCATGAGAAAAAAGGGAAAAAATAAACAGCAACATTTGCTAAATTTGTCAATTATCTGAATGTGAAAGCCAGAGAGAACTATGCTTTTGTGCTTGGTCGGTTTCATTAGCTAGTTGTGGTACTTACAAAACAACCAATTATAATTGATTATGGGAAAACAACCTTATGCATCTAGGTCGCTAAACCTTTACTGAATCGTACTAATAAACCAACCAAAGAAGAACTTGACCCACAACTCATTTGCATTCATCACTCCTTCCCACCCTTGACCATCCATCATCAAAAATTTAAAATAATTTATAGGTTTCACATGATATATATATAAGACTTATATTGAGTTTCTAGTTCAACCAATAGCCCCTGTTAGCTGCAGATCAAAATTAAGCATTCAGTGTTTAGTCATTCATAATTATGTGCACCAAAAGTATCGCCATTAGAGAATTGCACTAAACCAGCAACCATATCAGCAAGCCAATCATCAAACTATCTAGCATAAGTTTCATGCACACCTAACAGCCGCTAGCATTAGCCCTAATTCCCCTCAAAGAAGTTCTAATAGAAGCTTGTTAAGGCCATTGTAAACCAAATAGAAAGACAAAAGAACTTCAAACAATGAATAAGGACTGCAGAAGACAACTATATGGGCCTATATACAAAGCATACAAATTTACAAAAACACATTAAACTGTCAACAAAAAATTTAGTAAAAGAAACAAATCTGTGGAGATGGAATGCATCAAGATTTTGATCCAGTCCAATGAATTGCTACTAAATATACTTAAAGATATTATATGTTACAAAGAGGAATTTACATTGAATGACACCACACAACAATCAATATAAAGCAATATTTTCATAGTAGAGGAACATACCTTTTATATGTGAAATAGTATCAGCATTAATAAGGGGTTCCTTTGAGTGGACATGGTAGAAGACAGGTATTGGGACACCCCAAGTTCGTTGCCGTGAAATACACCAATCAGAACGGCTTGAAGTCATTGAAATTATTCTGTTTATGGACTGCAATGTTTCTATATAATCAAACAGCTCAAAAAAGACAGCATAATCATATACAAAAGCAGCAAAGTAAATTAATGAAGACTTGGCATTTCATATGAAGTGCCATACTCCAAAATATTGCCGCTGTTTCAAGCAAGTAAGCAACCACCCCAAAACAAAACCAATACTTGCTTTTCAGCATCTTTTAAAACAATAATGCATTTAGGCTATGTTTTTTTTTTAAAAAAAAAAAATCTAGCTTTCCTTGCCAAGAATGGTATTATCTGTGAACTTTTTAAAAAAAATTAAACTTCTCTGGCCTCACGGTATAATATGAATAAAACTCAAAAACAAGTCTCTGCACATTGATCATACCATAGAGTTTTGGCATAGCACTTCAAGGATACGCCCCTATATCAGATATCATCCACACAACCATTGCACCATCCAGTGAACAACAACACAAGGCACTTCATTCAATCCTATTATCCCACCCAAATGTCCATCTTCAACAAGACAATATATCCACTAAAGCATAATGTACTTTGAATTACTTCTCATTTTATTAATGTAGAGTAACATTAAATCCTAAAAATTATTCTCAATATTCCTAAGAGCATATAAGTAACCACAACTTTATCAGATTCCAGAATTATTATATTAGTAAACTAGGATATGCCCGAATGGTCATAAGTAGAAAAAAACAGGAAAAATACAAGTTGAATTATTCATTCTGGATGCAATTAAAGTATACCCACTAAAATCTGATGCAGGTTAAATATTCAAGAAAGGGGGCAAAAAAATTCTTCTAGCAATACCTGTGTGGGTATCCAAGTCACTTTGGTGATAGCATCCATAGCAGCTTGGCGGAAACCATCCACAGAAGCAAACCACTGTTCAGTAGCCCTAAAGATTGTAGGTTTCTTTGTTCTCCAATCATATGGGTACTTGTGCTCTAGCAGTAACAGCAAAGCAACATTCAATAAGGCATAGAGTCCACATGGTCATTCCCAAAATCAAATAAACAAAAAGGAAACAACAAGAAGAACATCCCCGCATTCTTGAGGTTTTACTCACTGTATGACTCTTCCATGAGAAGCAACATTTCTTCATCCAGGTAACTCACAACAGCAGCGTTACCGGCCCCAAGAACATCCAAACCACTAAACCGCCCAGCTTCTTCAGTAAACTTTCCATCATCATCCACCGGAGAAAGCATAGGGAGTCCATATTTCAACCCAGTTGAGTAGTCTTCCTGCCCATGACCAGGAGCAGTATGAACTAAACCTGTTCCTGACTCAGTTGTAATATATGATCCACCAAGAACAACAGGGCATTCTGTGCCAGTTACAGGATGAGCATACCTATTTAATAATTAAATGAAAATTTAAGAGTTTTCTCATGAAAACAAAAAATCATTATAATATTTTTCCAAAAGCAAACAGCTGACCGGAAAGAAGAACATAAAAAAGGATAGGGTCCTCAACTAAATATAGATGCATCAACAATATACTGGTGTGTAGCAAAACTATATGTACAAAGTGTGATGACAGAAGTTAAACAAATTACTGCTTTCATGCAAAGAAGTAAAACCTGCAATTCTCTAGAAGTGAACCCGAGATTTTTTTCTTGACAGAAAGTTTTGTGCCCCATTTAGATTCGAGACTTGCCACAAGATCCATTGCAATAATCACCAACAGCTGCTTTCCTCTGGTTGCTAAAATGCTGCCAAGTTTTATGTGTCCACTTCCAGGAGCACTTGATGTTTCTTCTTGATACTGAACTTCAGCCACCGCATATTCAAGCTCGGGATTCACTGCAACAGCTGATGAACAGCAAACATCATTAGTATAAAATTTGCAGTTTGGACACCTTTTCCAAACACAAAGGAATAGCATTGATGGGTTGATAACCGGAGGCAAAAGGTGACATTGATGCAGACAGCATTAAGTATTCCTTATTGTTCTCCCTTGTTGCTAGTTTGCTAAAACAATTATCTTTTAAACAAATAAGATGTTCTATAATGTTTCTTCTTTAAGTTCCCACTATAATATAAAATTGCTTCACAGAATTACGGATTCCATAAGCAACAAACTACGCAGCTTACTAAACCCGAGATAAAAAAGGCAACAACTTGCAAGCTATAATTGCATTTAAAATCAATTACTTCTGAAAATAAGTTAAAGAAAAAAACAACAGCAACAGCATAAGATACAAATTTTAGTATGCAGTACACTATAAAAACCGTAATAACAAAGGATAAAACCTGCAAGTTGTAATTGCATTTAAAATCAAATACTTCTCAAGAATAAGTATAAGTTTAAAAAAATAAAAAAATTCATTGTGATATAAAACCTACTGAAAAAAGGGGACGTTTGAGATGATAAGATATTCACAATCTAGATCTCTATAACATTCTTCTTAGGTTGGAAGAAGTTCCAGGTACTTCATCATGATTCAGGGGCTAACCATGCTAAATTCATCAGGGATATTAATGAAATTACAAAAGAAAGTACTATTAGAATATCTGACATTAAAACATTCAACACGCAATATAACTGGAACACAACACAACACACACAAACAGGGTCAACCAACTAACATGTTTCCCAGTACTGTTACTGTTGCTATTTTCAATAGGCACTAGCTGATTCAAGGAAATCCCTCTATTTTGCAATGTTCAGCCTACTCATCCTTTAACTCGTTCTGGATTTTACTCAAATGAAAAAAGCATACCTTCTCAAATGTAGTCAAACTTTGGAAGATTAAAAAAATAAAAAGGAGAAAATGAAAATGCCCATGGCCCATACGTCCAATGTTTTTAAATCAAATGAAGACGTTGAAGGAAAAGGGCACACAGAGCAAGACATTGGTAGCAACCAGGTTAAGGGACAAAAAGGAAGAGAGAGAAAAAAAAAAGGGGATTATGCAAACCTTCATTTTACTCAACTAGGGGCTACACATCACATTTTGAAATCATATGAGAAGCAAGTTCTCATCTAATTCCAATTGAGAATACCCTTCATCTTCATGGAGTGGCACAAGCTTCTTAAAAGGATAAATGTTGGCCAAGACCAATTTGAAACCTAAGTTTCAATTCCTCTGGCATTTCAAAAAAATGCAATCATAGTTCATCTAAACATAGATTAAAAAATTAACTTCACATTAATTTTCATGTGAATATCACTCCAAAAATGATATGAGCAATAAAAATAAACAACTTCTGTGGCGAACAGATACTTAGTATAGAGTTTACCAAATAATAAACAAACAAAAAGGCATTCTTGAATGGCTTATGAGACCACCTCAGAACAGCTGATAACAATCCAGATATTGACTTGACTAGACAATAACATATGCTCACAGAAACTATATCCATGACCAAGAGAAAAAGAACATTTTCTAAATGAAGCATAAATTGGTAGGGCATTTGCATATTACACAGCCATGGGTATTTAAGTGAAGCACGTAGATACAACATATTAAACTATATACGATATTTGTTTATGAATTCTGCAATAAGTAAGGAGTCTTGAAAGCCCATTACTTAGATCCTTGAAGCCCTTTAAGACACTAACAAATATCCTATTCACTTTGAGCCATTCTGGATGAGTTTGCAATAGGTCTTGATAACTCAACTTAGATTAACTAATCACAGATGATAGTTGAAACCTTACCAGCATTTGCTGGGATAGTCCAAGGAGTAGTAGTCCATATGGCCAAATACAAATTTGGTAAAAACTCCTCCAATAAGCTGTTAGACTCTGAAGAGGCACTGACAATCTTGAAAATAGCATATATGCTTTTCGATGTGTGTCCTTCCGGATACTGTAAAATTATAAAAATTAGGACTTTATATTTTCTAACATTATATTGCAGAAAAATGAAGTAACTCAGGAAAGTGACGACATAAAATGAAAAGATCCACTTCAAAATTTCCAACTCGCCTCCAACTCAGCCTCTGCAAGAGCTGTCCTGGAGGATGGACTCCAGTAAACAGGTTTCCGACCTCTGTAGATAAATCCTTTCATGATCATCTGACCAAAAACTTCTATCTGAAAATTATGATAACAATATAATCAAAAGACAACAGAATAGAAGATGGTTCAAAGTCTATCGTGACAATGAAAAAAATTCTACAAACCAAACCAAATTGATGAATAATATCCAAGTCTACAAATTTAATTCAAAAGGCAGTATTATCAACTATTGCCCACTTTACTAATCCCATAACAAGAATTTGCTGCAGCTAAAAGTTTGTAATAAGCTATTCTAGTACAAGAATTTTATTCCAAAGGTAGTAATATCAAATACTGCCCAATTTATTAATCCTGTAACAAGAATTTGCTGCAGTTAAAAGTTTGTAGAAGCTATTCTGGTACAGTTTATCTATTAATAAAAATGATGATGATTTCAGAGAGTGAAAAGAAAACTAAATCCAGTTTTATCCTAACACTGAAAAGCAGTTGTCTACATATATATGATTCACTAGAAGGGACCAATGAGAAAAATGTAATGCCCACCTGAGCAGCTTCATATTCTGGAGAAAGGGTCAAATAAGGGTTATTCCAGTCAGCCCATACCCCATAACGCTGTATGTATCCAGAGCAAGAACCATTAGTTAAAACATATAAATGGGATTGGATTCTCAAACATCATCCAAAAACACTAACTAAAATATGCACATGGAAGAATAAAATAGGAAATAAAAATGAATTTCTGAAGGTAGAAAAGAAAATTGCAATATAACCTTGAACGAGTCCATCTGATTTTTAACAGTCTGCTTGGCAAATTGGGCAGCTTTTTTTCTTAGCATCAAAGGCGTCAGCTCCTTTCTTGCTTCTTGATCCATCGACTGCAAGACTGAGAATTTAAGGTAATTGTCAGAGTTGTCTATCCTCATCCAAGTGAGTGTACGAGAAGACACAACAATATTGAAAGCAAAGATGCAACTATAAGAAAAATTCTAAACTTTTAGTATCCAAAGGGACAAACACACATGCACCACTGCAGAAGTATGAATATAGAAGGAAAGCATTAAATCTTACTAGAGATGACTTGCCAAACACGCATGCTCAGCTTTTCCATGTGCTCAAGTTGTGAAAAGAATCAGGTGAACAGTGTTTAAAACTTTTCTCTAGTAAGAGTTTGACAAAAATATGCAGTTCTTCAAGGTATATAAGTTATGATAAATATAATATTGTTTAAAAATGCATATATCCGCTAATCCAAAGGCAAGGGTTGCCACACTTTGCATCTTCTCTCAAACTTCAACTTTTACCCATTGCATTCTAAGCACGATGGTCAAATAGCTGTTGATCATCAATGAAATATGTATACAGTGGTCACTCACTCTTTGCATCAAAATATGCTACCAAAATATCTGATAATCACACGCCTATTTTTCATGAAAGAGTAAATTGCAAGTCATATCATGAGATGAACAAATAATAGAACAACAAGCACTTGCCTTTCAACTCTATCGGAAGCCCGTGACAGTCCCAACCAGGCACAAAATGGACTTTATAGTTTTGGAGAAGCTGTAAAGATCAAATTAAGTGAATTTTCTACAAAATAGCATATTTCACTCTATGTTGATATAACCAAAAATAAATAATGCTTAGACTTTGGCAGCATGCAAGTATACACAAAATAGGAATAAAATCTTTATTTCAAGATGGCAGTATGACTTATACTAGATTCAAGATGATTTTATATGGAAAGAGGATCATTACAATCAAACCAAAAAAAAAAAAAGAGGTGGGGCGGATTTACGAGTTGGGGTATGGCAGATTGTGTTAACACTCAATATATGTGATTGATATAAATAAAGAGAAAATCCTATAAAACAATAAACACTGAACAAGTAAAAACTAAAGGATACATTTAAAATATAATTGCTTCCAATCAAACAATGGAAGAAATGGCAATCATTTTATCTGCATGTATTCTTATGATCTATTCTTCTTATGCTTCAGATGAGGAAAAGTAATGCATACCAGTACTTCTCTTGTAATCTACTTTTCAAATTTTTATGTTCAGAATTGGAAATATACTGAAAGAATTTTTTATAAGCATGTTAAATCATACATCAGGAATCAAAGCCAGAGTCTTTGAGGACAATTAAATTTCAGAAATATGGCACCAAGAAGGTCGAACAACCTTATAGCGGTTGATGATATCCTTTAAAATCTTGTTTAAAGCATGGCCCATATGTAGATCACCGTTTGCATAAGGTGGTCCATCATGAAGGACAAATGATCCCTGCCAAAGCACCATGTCATCAACTGTTGTGAACTACTTTTTAATTTCTAAATAAACAAATATTCCTGATCAAAAGACATATAAGACGTACCCCAGTATTGCTATTCACAACCCTTTTCCAGACCTGATTCTCCTCCCAGAGTTTCTGAATCTCTGGTTCTCTCACAACAGCATTGGCTCTCATTCCAAATGTTGTCTTGGGCAGGTCCACTGTGTGCTTATACTTCCCATCTTCTGGCTTCCCTCCTGCGCTATCCATCCCGTAAAATGAACATTTAACAATTTCAAGTAGATGAACACTGAATCCAAATATTTATCCTTTTTAAAAGAAGAACATAAATGAACTAAGATTACTACAGAATGGGTGGCACCTCATTCAGCCCTTGCTAAACCGAATGCTATTTGTGAGACAAGAAACATTTAAAACCTTTTTCCTGCTTGGGAAGCATGTACATAATCATATTTGCACTATATTAGTTCAAGAGAACTGAACACAAAATTTATATTTAAAAGTTTAGGATTCCATAACTAGGGCAAAAACAACATGAAAAGAAAAGAAGCATCAACAGATATCAAGCACGTAGGGTTTAGAATTCACTTAAAATTATTTCAAGCAATAAGGATCAAGAGAATGAAATTCAAATTTACCAGAAACTTGTAGGATTCCATTATTGACAACCAACAACAAGAAGAAAGAAAAGGAAGAGCGTAAACAGATTTTCTAAACTACATGAGATTCTTTAAAATTCAGCTTAAATTATTTCAAGCAACAAGAACCAAGAAAATCAAATTCAAACTTCACCAAAATAAATAAATAAATAAATAAATGTCTCGCAATTAATAACCAAAAACAACAAGAAAAGAAAAGAAAAGAAACAGAGTCAAACACCAAGCAGCTTAGGGTTCATCTAGAATTCACTTGCAAATCTTTCAAACAACAAGAATCAAGAGAATTAAATCCACAGCTTTATCAAAAACTTTTAGGTCTCATCGATAGTAAATAGCAAAACAAGAAAATAAACATAGTCAACTTCCCAGCAGCAAATGCTTCTTCAGAATTCACTTACATTACTTTCAAGAAACAAGAACCACATACAAAACAACTCATATGGCAATCAAATACCTTCCGCCGCTTTCTTGGCCGCCATTACCGGCCCCCGAGCTCTCCGCTTAACAGCAGCACCGTCTAAATCACTTGAAAAAGGCCTGATGGGGATGAAAGGCCTCAGAGAACAAGCCTTCCGAGCTTTAATGCAGCTTCTTGGAAAAACCACCTGAAGATCAAGAACACCCTTGCTAGAATCCAAAGAAAACCAGAAGCGTCAGAGAAAGAGAAGGAGGACGAGGCGGAGGAGGAGGAGGAGAAGTACGAGAGAAGAAGCACGGAGTGCGAGCTTTGCTTCTCCAGAGGCCACCTTGAGGATCGACGCGGCGTCCATTCATTGGCCGGGGGTTGATCGGGGAGAAGAGGATGACGAGGTTGGAGACGGCGCTGGGAATCGTGACCCCATGGCCCCTATCTATCTATATAGTTTTGCTTTCCCGTGGTTCAACGGTGGGATTTATTTTTGGTTTAACACCAACGGTTTGTTTTTACTGGTTAACATCAACGGTTAGATTTCCATTTTGTTAACACCAACGGTTAGATTTTACGAGTTTTTTTTTTTTCTTAAAGGGATGAGAGCATGATCGGTCCAGTTGAACGGTCTGAACCGGGTCGTTTTTTTAAATTTTAAAAATTTTGGGGATAAATTATTATTATTAATTATTATTATTATTATTATTATTATTATTATTATTCAGAGGTTTTTTTATGTCTCCGAAAATTTGGTGTGGCTCGGCTTGAAATGAATGATTTATCTATTTTATTAAAAAATTTGATGAATTTTTATTTTCAGTGAACTTTATATTTATTTTTCAATTTTAAATCATGTATGCAAAATTACTTTCTTAACACTATAATTATTTTTCTGTTTTGTGTCTGCTCTTAAAAAATCTAAAATATACTTTGTTAATATGAGTATATATGACCATTCAAAATCTCATGCATAATTTTTTTTGTGTATAACTATGTTATTGTTAAAAATATATGTTATAAATGTAAAGATAGTAATAAGAATAGAGAATGGAGTATTTTACCAAAACCCAAAAACCCGCGTTAATTAACTTCTTTTTCTTTCTTCTTTATTTCTCTTTTCCTTCTCTTCTCTATATCCCAAAGTATACAAAATGAGAGTATTTATAGGGTTCAAGAGTTGAATGAAGCCGTGGGATCGATTCGATCCGACGGTCCAAAAATACCTCGTTGGTGGAATAGTACTAGATCTGGCAGTGCCACAGCATCTACACATGGCGGTACACATGAATATCTAGAGATTTCTATAATAATGTCGGCTGCTACAGTGAATTGCTACAGTAGTCATCCATTAAAATATTTGTTTATAACACTCCCCTGGATACCTGACGACCGAAAGGATATACCTCGTTAAAACCTTGCTAAGAAAAACCCAGTGGGATAAAAACACCTAGCTAAGGAAAAAGAGTACACTATCCTTAAGTACATTTGAGGAGTTACTGCCTCATTAAAAACCTTGTCTCGGAAAAACCCATCGGGACAAAAACCTTGGCGAAGGGAAAAAGAGTACGTCTCCCTCAAATAAATAACTTTTTAACTTATATCGAAGTACTTACATCCTTAAGTCTTCTCATCCCGATTTTTGTATATAAGTCTTTGGTGAATGCACTTAGGAAGTGATTTTTGTGAATAGATCGACTTGATTCTCACCTGGATCAATCTTTTTGAACTTCTATAACGCCTTCTTTCCGGAGATCATGAGTGTAGAAAAATTTTTTTGGTGATATATGTTTCGCTCGTCACCTTTAATATAACCTCCTTGTATTTGAGAAATACAATCACTATTGTCTTCATAAATTCATCGTAGCATTTTGTTGTTACCGATGGTAATTTGCGGGATGATTTATGATATGCCCAATCATAGATCGTAACCATTGGCATTCACGACTTGCTTCATGAAGAGCTAGAATTTCGAGCATGATTTGATGAAGTAGTCTGAAGAGTTTGTTTTGTGGAACGCCATGAGATAGTCTGTACCATTGTAAGAAAAACATGTATCCAGTATGAGATCGCCCTTTGCGAGGATCGGACGGATACCCGAAAGATCGACAAAAACCTCGTGAGGTTGGATGAAGATTCTTGTCGATAGAATAAACCCGGATCCGTAGTTCCTCGTAAATAACGTAGCACATCTTTTACTCCTTTCCGAGTGTCTTCGTGCCGATGTAGAACTATATCTTGCTAGAAGATTTACTCGCAAAAGCTATATCCGGTGCGGTATTATTTCGCGAAGGTACATTAATGCACCGATTGCGACTTAAATATGGAGTTTTACGGACCAAGAATGATCTCTCCTTCTTCCCGGGTGGGCGAAATGGATCTTCTCGAACATCAAAAAGTTCGGACGCACCATCATGGCGTACTCGATGGATAAGCCTTCTCCATATTGAATCTCTTCAAAGACCTTTTTTTGTATAGGTTGATTGATGCACAAATATTCCCCGAGGATAAGTGCTCGATTTAGTATACCTAGAGCGAATTTGGTCTTTCCCAAATCTTTCATTTCAAATTCTTTTTCGAGATATGATGTTGCAGATTGCAATTTCGGATGAGTGCCCTACTAAGATTTAAATCATCCACATATACTCTGCTATCACAACAAAAACCGTTAGTATAACTTTTAATAAACACACATGGACATATATTATCATTTTTGGTACCCTTCTTTTTATAAGATATTCATCGAGACGGTTATACCACATCCGTCCGCATTGTTTTTAACCCATAAAGAGATCTCTCGTAATTTAATAGAGTATAAATGATGATTATTTGTAATGTTTGTTTTTTCTATATCCTTCGTGGATTTTTCATATATATATGTCATTTTCAAGTAATCCATACAGATATGCTCGTGACAACATCCATCAATCGCATATCTAATTTATTACTTGTCGCCATGGCAATTAAAAATCGAAAAATAATTCCATCCATTACAGGAGAGTATGTTTCTTCATAATCAATACCGTGCATTTGAGAAAAAAACCTTGAGCAACCAGGGCCTTGCTTTTAGTATCTCATAATTTGATTATTTTTCATTTCTTTTTTTCTCACAAACACCCATTTATAACCGATCTGTTTTATCCCTTCCGTGTTGGCACTATCGCCCAAACACCTCACGCTTTTGATAGGGAATTTAGCTCACCTGACAGACTTTCTTTCCATTTTGGCTAATCATTTCTTTTGTCGACATTCTTCAATGGATCGTGGCTCGGATCATTATCGGATTTATTTCTATATCTCGTAGCCACATCGTAGATGAATATATCATTTATTTTCGGTCACATGCCGATTCAATCTTTCACCATCATCTACATAGCAAATTGAATTTTCAACATTTTTCGTAAATATCATCCCCCATTGATTCTTCATTAACTTGTTCTGAGGGTTTTATAATTTCCTCTCCCTTTTCACATGGGAGATCCTTATCTTTATTTTTTCTCGCCTTTTTCTAGGAGTCGAATCTTTGGCACCAATTGGTCTTCCACGCTTTTTGTCGTGGTTTATTTTTCTACTTGATTTTTCTTTCAATGGATTCTTAGGAATCTCAATTCTTGCAGGAGCATCGACAAACTGGTATATATGATTTAGTTACCATTTTAGTATCAGTGAATGCATCGTGTATTTCATTTTGCAATATTTTTGCAATTTAATGATCCTTTTGAACTTCAAGTTCACATTCATCTAGTACGAGGATCATATGTATGTAATCGTGATGCATTCCATTCAATTTCTTTTGGCTCATTTTGAGTAATCATTTCTCCCCCTAATACGTGGGAAGACAGACTTTCATCAAAATGACAATCTGCAAATCTTGCGAGAAAATACATCCCCCCGTTAATGGTTCTAAATATCGTATAATCGAAGGGGAATCATAACCAACATATATACCAAGTCTGCGCTGTGGACCCATTTTTGTCACGATTTCGGTGGTGGTATTGGCACATATACTGCACAAACCAAATATTCTTATATATGAAATATCGTGCTCTTTACCCATAACAAGTTGGTGTGGTGAATATAAATTACATGCAGTGTGTCGGATCCAGATAAAAGTCGCAGCATGCAAAATAGCATGACCCCTACGCACTTGTAGGCGCTTTCGTCCCTTAATAACATCGATCGGGCAATAATCTGAGTCTTTTAATTAATGACTCCGCTAACCCATTTTGGGTATGTACATGAGCTACTGGATGCTCAACATGTATTCCAACTGCCATACAATAATCATAAAAATGATTTTTGATGAAAAATTCACCATCATTATCAAGACGAATTGTCTTTATGGGATAATCTGAAAATTGTGCTTCAAGCTTGATAATTTGTGCCAATAACCTTGCAAATGCTACATTCCTTGTAGACAGAAGTGAAACATGGGACCATCTAGTCGATGCATCGATTAAAAACCATAAAATACCTAAAATGGTCCACATGATGGATGTATTGGTCCACAAATGTCTCCTTGTATTTTTTTCTAAAAAAATTTAGGAGATTCACCATCACCTTTGTTATAGAAGGTCTCAGTTATTAGCTTTTCCCATCGAACATGCTCGAACATGCATATTCATTATGTGTTAGGATTTTATAATCCTTCAGTGGGTGTCCATGAGAACTAGTAATAATCCCGGCGCAACATAATAGCACCCCGGATGTCCAAGTCTTTCATGCCATATTTTAAATATCTCCGGGTCATTAACCTTCCCAGGGTTAATACCGTATATGATTCCATCACTTTTAATACGTGTAAAAATATAATCCCGAGGATATACAGGAAAGCTTTCAAGTACACGCTTTTTGGCATGAAATAACTTGTGTAATATAAAGATATTCTTTTTCCTTCCTTATCAATCTGTCTCTAAATGATATCCATTGAGACGTATATCTTTAAAGCTTAAAAAGGTTCCTCCCTAGACTTAGGGGAATAGAGAGCATTTTTCATTCGCAAGGATGTTCCATTTCGGGCAACATCAATGCCGCTTCTCCGTAATCCCTTCAACCGTGTCCCGATCGACCCGCTATTGTGGCTATATATGCCTTTTCTCATTGATAATGATATAAAATATTTTTTTCTTGTCAAAATAGTATGCGTTGTCCCACGAATCAATAATGCATTCATCATCGCCCATATTCTAACAAAACAAAAGAAAAACATAATTTAATAAAAACATAAAAGACATATTACAAAACTAGTCTATAAGAAATCGACATATCTAAATATGTATTTTCGCTACATTTAAATTATTTATGGAATTATCCTCAATTGGATCAACTATGGGGTTGTCGAGAAAATGTGTCTCAATATCTTTACCTTCTTGTTTTTAAGTGATTCTTGGTAAAGATGGACAAAATGTTTTGGGGTCCCCGCAAATTCTGGACCAACGACCTTCCGAGCCACAACGATAACATGTATCTTTCTTTGTCTCTAACCCCATCTCGTGGCTTTGTTGCTTCACTGATGTACATCAATTCTCATATCGCGTGGTCCGATATTATTTCGCCCCCACCACTGCACTCACGTAGTCCCCCGACCACCCTCGTCCACCACGTGCTTTTTAAAACTAGCACCGCGACCACGCCCATCTTTTTTGCCCAAAAATTAATTTCCGGCAGCTAGTGCCGATCCAGATGGTCGAGATCGACGATTCTCGCATCAACAATTCATTGTTTTTGCTCCGCCACAAGGAGACAAGAAATTAATTCGTAGAATTTTTGTAAAAATTCTTTTCTCTATATTGTTGTTGTAATATAACATTTCGCGCGTGAAATGTCGTAAATGTTTTCTCGAGTATCATTCCTTCCATCAACGCTTTCTCCACGTAGACGTAGTAATCGAAAACAATTTTTAAATAGCTCTGAATTATATTCTCGCACGCTTTTAAAAATCTGAAACCCCGAGGCTCGACCAATCATTGCGTGCTTTGGGCAAGCAGACCATTCTCGAGATGTTCAAACTCTCTTTCGTGGATAACCACAATTCTCGTGGATCCTCAACGGTCAAGTATTCATTCTTCGTGCAATCATCAATATGATGCCTTATAAATATTAAGGCCTTCTGGCTTATTATCACTAGGCTCATCGTTATTAGCCCTCAATAGTTTTACCTCGTGTTTCTTGCTTTCGATCGGAGCTTGATATCGAGGCTCCGTGGGATATATAATCGCTTCCTGAGATTTGAAGGGCCTCTAATTCTCTTTTTGCAATATTTGTCATTTTCTCTTCAAAATAATAATATAGCAAGTAATTAGAATAGAGTGTACAGAATAAAATATAAATCATACATACTGTTTATGTATATGTTACTTTTCACATATACTGTACTGTTCATGTACGATACTATTCATATATGACACTATTCATATATACAAGATTGTTTACATATCACTGCAATTATCGCAAAGATTGGGAATAAAAATTTGTTTGAAAGTGATTATAAGTTAAAAAGGGAAGAAGAAGTAAAAAGATAAGGGAGAGAAGAAAGTAGGGGGCCGACGGAGAAAGGTGTCACGAGTCGCCGACGGAGAAACTCGAAGGGGCCGATGAGTAGGGCGACGGAGAAGAGAAAAAGGGCCCCGAAGATTTTTACCTGATTTTGTCAACGATCACCGGATCGGAGGGTCGCCGCGAAGACTTAGGAAAAGATGATGCTTGATAATTTAGATTTGGTAGAAAACTTCATTGTAATAATAATATTATTGTTTTTGTTGTTTATTTTTAAAAAGTATCGGTAATATTAGCCTTAGTGGCTTTTAGTCATCGTATGTTTTTTATGTATGCTTCGAGAAAAACCCCTATGTATGGTTGATTGAAATTATGTAATAATAAAATGTATGGTTTGCTAGTATTATATTACCCTGTCGAACCTTCCCTCGCGATTCGAGATGTTAGAAATGGATTCCACATATATAATATATATATTATATAAGCCAAAGAAAAATTAAAATCATATGAGCAAATTCGTCGATAACGTGTTAAGAATATATGTTATAAATGTAAAGATAGTAATAAGAATAGAGAGCCGTAGTATTTACCAAAAACCCAAAAACCCCTCAAGAATTAACTTCTTCTTCTTCTTCTTCTTTTATTTCTCTTTTCCTTCTCTTCTCTATATCCCAAAGTATACAAAATGAGGGGTATTTATAGGGTTACAAGAGTTGAATGAACGCACTGTGATCGATTCGATCCGACGGTCCAAAAATACCCTCGGTTGGTGGAATAGTAATCAGACGTGCTGCCTCGCTACAGCATTACCACATGCGGCTCGCTACATGATAGTGCCGATACGAAAGAAAATCTAGAAGTTGTTATAATAATGTCGCCCTCACATAGGGTGAAATTGCTACAGTAGGCATCCATTAAAATATTTGTTTATAACAGTTATATCTTTGTTTTCTATGATTGTTATATATTTTAAGCTGTAAATGCTTATATAATAATTTATTTTGAAATCTATCATTTCTGTGATTGTTATGTTTATACACTTACAAGATATTCAACTCCGATGATTTCTCTTGAAATACAAGCAATGGCTATATGAATATATATCCATAATAGGGCAAGTGAATCTTGGAATATCAACTACCTTGGAGGCCAAGTTTGTTGAGAAGCTAAATGAAGACACAATCTCTAAGTTGGAGTGAAGCTATTTATGGGCGGAGCTATTTGAAGTCACAATTAGACATGGAGAATATTGAAGATCAAGCTTAGTCACAAAAGAAGATTGTGAAGACCAAATCTTAATAAATGAAGATCAAGTTTGGAAACATGAATATTTAATAATACAAATTTGGATGAATGAAGATCAAGTTTGAAAGATCATGAAAATTAAACTCGAATGACTTAGAGGTCAAGTTTAGTGAAAAGATTTGAAGATCATTGAAGATTTTTTTTGAAAGACTATCTTGGTATGATAGAGAAGCGACCTTTGTGAAGGTACCACTGATAAGGACATGAGGAGGCGAGCTAGTTGTTGGTAGGTTGAGATCAGGAGGATTCGACTACATCGACTCTAAACTTAACACGGACAGGAGGACTAGAGGCGTTTACGGGTCAAGTTGCAATGGAAGATGTGACTTAGTCATGGTCAGACGGTGGCTGGCCGCATTGCAAGCTTGGTTACAATAAGAGAAATTAGGAGTCGTGAAAATTCTAAAAGAGTGACGTACTATATTTAGGACGTTGAGACGTCTATGTAAAATACACTGCTCTGAGATTTAAGATGAGCAACTGGAGAGAGACTCAAGTGTGTGGATAAGAGAGAGTAGGGCATCGGGTAATCTAGAGAAAATTCTTCTTTACCTTTTTGTGAGGATGAGTGTCAGAGCTGTATTCATTTTTATTTCTCTTATTTTAGTAGTTTTTTTTAATATTCGGGATTGACCCCAGATGTAGACAAGTGTTGTACCGAACTGGGTTATCAATTTCATGTGCCTTATTTTTTCTTTCTCAGTGTGTGTGATTATGTAAGTGTTTGCATGAGAGTTTGAGTGAAATCTAACTCATAATACACCCACTGAAACTAACGGTAAATTTTATATACTCCGAAGAATAAAATTTTAATAAGATTGCAACAAAATGATAACACAAACAACAACCCTTATTTATTTATTCATTTATATAAGATCGCTCAAAATGAAACAGTTTATAATAAAATGGTGAAAATTTTAGGGAGAGAGATTGATTATTATAAACTCAAACATTTTATGTTTTTCATTAGATGGTCTTATTAAATATTTAATAATAAACTAATTTAATATCCATATTAAAATTAATACAATTGAATCTTTTCTATGAACAACACCACATTTTTTTATTTTGCACATTTTATGTAATAGTAATATTAAATAAATATTGTTAAATTTTTTCTAAACAGATGCTTTAAAAAAAATTATTGGAAAGATTTCCATTTTTGGAAGACTATCAATTTCCATTAAAATATCTTATTAAATATTTAATAGAAAATCAATTTCATGGCATTAATGAAATTGATGGCATTAAATATTTTCTATTAACAATAATTAAATTATAATGTCCCATTTTTTTAAATAACAAATCATGGTTGGTATCTGATATACTCACTTAATTATAATTTTAAAGTTCCTCAAAAAAAGTATAACTAAATTATAAAATATTATTCTTTTGTTTTCCTTGAAATATTATTTTTTTTTCATTTTCCATATAGAATGTAATACTAAATAAAAGTTGTTTAGATAATTTCTCAACAAATACTAAAAAAAAAATTCAGGAAAAATTTCCGATTCCATATACTAATATGCTTTAACAAAATTAATGCCACTGCATATTTTTTATTAAGAACACCATATATATATATATATATATATATATATATATATTTGTATTTCTCATATCTTTATGTAATACCAAATAAATATTGTTAAATTTTTTTAACAAATATTTAAAATTTTTTAAAAAAAAATCCACTTTTCAAAATATATTTGTTTTCATTAAAAGATTTTCACTATTAATATAAAATTAATTTAATGCTGTTAATGAAATTAATTTAATGCTGTTAATGAAATTAATGACATTAAATCTTTTCTATTAAGAATATCATATTTAATATAAATTATAACTTAAAAAAAGTTTTTTTTTATTTTTAAACCTCTTTGGGAGCTGATTATATAATCACTTTAAATACATGTATCGATGAATTATTTTAATTTTAAATTCAATAGAAAGAATGAGAATACAAGCAAAAACATATATTTTGTTAATTTTTATTATTAAAAACAAAATATAAAAATAAACATATTTATACAGCACCCAAAATCAAAGCAACATGTTTTTTTAGCTTGAAGGACCAACTGCAAATTCTATAAGAAATTTCCAAGTTTTAAGCAAAGAATAATTTCTCAACATTTAACAAATTTCTTCAAAATTTTACACAAATGTAACTATTTTTCCATGATTTATTTTTTCTAGTGGAAAACCGTCGTTCAGTGGCGCGCTATACCTCGCTATTCTCACCCCATCTTTTTCCTCCCGTCGCGCCCCGTTCCCTCTCGATCCGGTGGCGATGGCGCTCAGATCCGGAGGTCGGAAGATCTCCTTCGACCTCCTCGCTGGTGATATCTCCGGCGATGGTTCTCCTTCGACCTCGTCTCCCCAGCCTTCAATTCTCGAGAATGGGGCCGATGATGTCCCTCACGGCCGCCGGAAGCGGCGAGCCAAGGCATCTAGGAAGAAGAAGCGGCCGGCATCTGATTCCCCGTCAATTTTGAATCACATCGATCCGTTCATGCCAGAGAACAGGGCACTGTGAGGAGGAGATGGGAAAGGTGGTGCCGGAGAGCCGGTTGACGGTGGAGACGATATGCGAGAGCACGGTGGTGGAGAAGCTGGAGCACGAGATCTCGCAGACGAGTCATGTTTCTTATGTGGAGCTGAGGCAGAGGAATTTGGCGAATGGAGGTCCAGGAGATGAGGCGGTGAAGGAGGAGCCGAGCAGTAGCGAGAGCTCAACGGGGCAGTGGAGGCCGGAGGCTAATGTGAGGATTACTAGATTGGAGACCGAGGGGTCCTTCGATTGGAATAAATTGCTGGCAAAGGATCCCATTCTATTAGGAGGTCAGTTCCTGCTATCTTCCTTGATCCTTATTCTTATTGATAATGCTTTATTATTTGAACCATATCACCTGCGAACATATAGATTTTTTTTTTTTTTTTCAATCTATGGATGGAACACTTAGTCTGCATTTTATGCTCAGAGTCCATTATGCTTGGCTCGATTGGTTTGCAGAGTGTATGATCCGTGCCAAATGTGAGTTTGCTGATGATTGAAATCAATTCTTTCAGGGCTTTATTGGTATAAATCTCACCAGGTTGAATTGTGTTGTATGCTCTAGTCATAGAAGAAGATAAATGATCACACTCGATGAATTTCTAGGTGATAGAAGACTGCACATGCAGTGTAAAAACTGATTCTCTGAGCAAGAAGATTTTATCTTGTGTGTTGATAGATTACATGTTGAATTATTTAGGAATATGTATAATTAGAGTTTGAAATGCAATGTGAAACTTGAATCTCTGAGCAAGAAGATTTTAACTTACGTTTTGATAGATTATGATTTGCCTGATTTAGGGATATGTATTTGCTGTCCTAACCATTGGTATTGGGTTACTATGAATGCTTTTCTTCATACTTCAGTTCTGTGTTTTTTCAATCTTATTGACTTGGTTGAGCAGTGAGCCTGGTTATAAATACATGATAAAGACCGACAAAGCTATTGTCTCCTTGTAATGTAGTAAGTATATGTTGAGCTCAGTTTCGTGGAACACAATATTGAGCAACAACTTCTTACATCCATTTGATATATATATATATATATATAGAAGTCTTGAGCAATTATTTGTGATACATGCACGCCAAAGTCCTGTTTGTGAAAATATGAAGAGCCAAAGTTTCTTGTCTGCAACTTTTGTTATTCTAAATCATTATCACCAAAAAACTAAGTTGAGAAAAGTTATCCTCAAAAGGGTCAAATTGCCATTCCTAGAATAATTCAAACAACTCAGTTTGACTTGAATAACCATTCTAACCATTATCATGAGTATAAATCAAGTGTTTGAAGGAATTTCATGTATTGATGAATTGTCTTACACTTACTGTTTTTGCAGAAGTTTCGTATGCAGAAAGATCTCCTTTGAGATACTTCATCAGAGAAATCTATAGTGGCAATTCCCTTAGGAGCACCATATCTGTTGGAAATGAGAAGAAAAGACAAAGGGTCTATAACACTATGTTTCATGTGCCATTGAGATGTGAACGGGTATGCTTGTGCTTTTACTATTTCTTTTGGTAGGAATGATTTGTGAGGATGGAAAATTGATGTGGCCATTTATCATTTCTGGCTTTTGATGACAACTTGAGTCAATTACTTGTGCTGCTTAAAAAGCATCAGTCACTTTGTCTGCTGTAATCATTCTTACTGAATGCTTACCCATCAAGCAACTGGCTGTGTCACATTTATAGAAATTTACTGCAGTAATATCCTCAAGCTTCAATCTAGTAGGAATATATGCATACAGAATATTGAAAGGAATTGGATTACTATGGATTATAAAAAAGAAGGGGAGGAATTTATTTATTTCTTGTTAAATGTCTTGGCAATGTTTAGTTGTGAAGTTGAATATTGTTGTTGCACTGATCATTATATAAATTGAAGTATTCTGTTTAATTGTTTATGTTTTAATAAGTTTACAACATTTTTCTTAAGGAAGGGGACCTCTGACAGTCAATATTATTCTGCAGCTCATTCTTGCTGGCTTTTTTGTCTGTTTGGACTCATTTTTGTCACTGCTTACACTTATGCCGGCAAGAATAATAATGACTATATGGAGCTTTTTGAAGACGAGGTGAGTTGTGAAATGCAGTATGGGTTATTTGAGATGAGGCATTTTTTTTTTCTTTTTTGGCAGTGTTTCATGGACTTATGTAATTAACAGAGCACTTTTTTATGCATGTTATGGTTGAAAGTGGTAATTATGTTGACCTGTTTGAACCCAGTTGCGCATGTAGAAATACCTGATTGAAGAAGCAATTGATATTGAAAATGTTGATGACAATTTATTATGTATTTTGCAATTCAATGAGAGAACACACACTCTATAAATGCATAATAATGTGAAGGAATTTCTCTGAATATCATTCTCAAAAATTTAATTGCCTCATACAGTTGTAATTATAAATATCAGAATCTGCATACATATATATATATATATATATATCTCACAAACTATATGGGATTGCATTGGTGTGGGTGCGAGCAACGGGTAAAGTTAGTATTTTAATCAAGTGTATTTGTAACAGACAGTTTCAGAGACCAAATGCTGCTGAATTATCTGATTTTGGTTGTTTCATCATTTTGATTTTGGGTGTTACCACTCTGCAATTGACAGGTACTGTATTTGCTTGCTGCTTCAAGATTCTGTTGTAGTTCTTTGATCTCTGAAATTGGACATTTATCAGTGATTTATAGTATGTTGATATCTTATATGGAGCAATTATTTTTCTTTGGAATCAATGTTGTTCAACAGATATCAGCTTAATATATCATTTTATACGTGGGCAAGGTACAATCAAATTGTATGTGGTGTACAATGTATTAGAGGTCAGTGATATAAGCCGATGCTAGGTCAGTGTACTTCTCATTGTGTTTTTTTAGTTCAGTTTACCTATCTATTCACATTTATGGCAGATATTTGATAAACTTTGTCAATCTTTTGGGGAAGATGTTTTGCAAGTTCTATTTAGTTCTGCTGAGGGGTTGGCGAATTCTTCTTCGGATAACATGACGTTTGAATTGATGAGATTCATTCTTGATGAAACAATAGCTATCATTGCATTCAATATCCTTTACTAGTTGTTCTATTTCTGTTTTTGTTTCCTTGGATGCATTATATGAAGTTATCCTTAACCAGCCAAACTTGTGCATTCTTTCATCTTATTGGCTCAAGCAGTCACATTGTCAACCTGCATTGTTGCCCACAATAATGCTTTACTTGCATTACTGGTGTCAAATAATTTCGCAGAGATAAAAAGCAATGTTTTTAAGCGTGTCAGCAAAGATAATCTCCGCAGTTTGGTATACCATGGTAAGTTGCTTTCCTCTATGTTTTACCTACTTAATTTTCCTGATTGCTGTGGAAGGGAATCTGCAGTTTTCTTGTTGTCTTTTCTCATTTTAGCTGTGATCTTGC
This sequence comes from Dioscorea cayenensis subsp. rotundata, assembly GCF_009730915.1. NCBI lineage: Eukaryota > Viridiplantae > Streptophyta > Magnoliopsida > Dioscoreales > Dioscoreaceae > Dioscorea > Dioscorea cayenensis. Next base: position 21,454,937 of record NC_052488.1, read on the forward strand.
CAGTAAATGGTGAATTTTAATGTGATCCAAAACAAGCAAGAAAAGGATGTATATCTAAGTACTAAAAGAATGATCTTTCTCTCACTGTGCCATTGAAGCACAACTCTTTTAAATAAGAGAAAGGTTAGAGTTTTCTAAAGTTAACCTAAAAGACATCTGAGCCTTATACGGCAAGCATGTATTTTTACTTTAGCAATGAAGACTTGATAGCATCAATATGAGCATGTTTATCTGACATAAATAGATTTAAGCTGTTGCATATAGTTGCTGTTACACATAATTATCTGTTGATTTAGGATGTTTGCCTGTTGATTCTTTGCATAATGTGTCCTCAAGTTATTTACTAAAATCACAAGGTTGAGGTTGAGTTGGGCTTTCTGAAGTTTATTGTTTCTATCTTTGCTCATGCATCATAGGTTTCCTCACCATAATTTATATGACTTATGGTACTCTTTCAGATCAATTTGGGGTCACTTATATAGCAAGTTTCATGGAATTGCCTGCTATGTACCACTTGCAATATTTTCCAATTAAGGTCATATAAATGGGCTCAATTCTATACACTTTCCCAAATGATGAGCCTAAAGGATGAGATTCATTATTTTTAAGACACATTGGTTTTCATCCTTTAGTGGTCATACACATCAAACAGGACATAATGTAAGAGTTTGAATCAAGTATGTGGATTTTGTTTCAACACATTGTGTTTGTCTCATTAAGATTATTCATAATAGGTGGCAAGAAATTGCCCGGTGAATATATTTCATTATGCTGATTTTTTTATGACAGATATAGTAGAGAGGTTCCACATCACAGCTTTTATGCTGTTTGTCTTAGCACAGAATCTTCTGGAGGCTGAGGGGCCCTGGTTTGAGAGTTTTCTTACAGTAAGCTTCTCACATTTAACTAATGACTAATGAGCATTCTATCTATTACTAGATGCATCTAAATCATTGCTTGTCTCATGCATCATATTTTTGGGGCGATAGTCTAATTACTTTCTATTTCAATATTAGAATGCTCTCGAGGTTTTCATGTGTGAAGTGTTCATTGATATGATCAAGCATTCATTCCTTACGAAGTTCAATGAGATCAAGCCAGATACATACTCGGAGTTCCTGGAGGATCTTAGCAAGCAGGTAACTTTTCAATCTGAGTTTATTTATTGTGTCTACATCCGGCTCCCCTAGTATTAACTGCTATACTTTGTCTTTCATGGTTATTCACTTTACTCCGTAGCCTTTAGAGCTTCCTCTCTCAAGACGCTGACATTTATTTTTATTTACTTGTTCAGACTCTAAATGAGAACCCTGAAGACCATCGCAAAAACCTTACATTCATTCCTCTTGCTCCCGCGTGTGTGGTATGTTGTACAGTTATAGCAAATCAGCTCACTTTTTGTGTCACTTGTATTTTATGTTTAGACCTCTTCTTCTTTACCTCAAATGTTGCAGGTTTTTCGAGTAATGGCTCCAATTTATGCGACCCTTCTTCCCTCTGGGCCACTTCTGTGGAGATTATTCTGGATCATTTCCTGGTCTGGTCTGACATACATCATGCTTGCCATTTGGAAGGTATTAGTCAGCTTAAGCCTCCGGAGCCTTGCTACCTGGTATCTCAATCAGCGTTTGGAGAGAAAACAACATAAGGACTAATTCGTGGTTGTTATACACAAATCTATTCTCATCAATGGGCTCATGGTTCTCTCTATTCATCACCGCAGCAATGATGGCTTTAATAAGATGAGATACAGCCACCCGGTGAGTACATTTTTGGCCTAATGTTCAGATGAAGACCTGATGGCAGCACTACACAAAGAATATTGTGTATTCCATCAGATTAAGCCTCATTCAGCCATTTTTTGGTTACTACTCTCCTTCTCCTTCTATCAATGTCACACCAAATGCCATGAAAGTGTGGTGTTATAGTTATATTTTCTTAAAGCAGCTTAATAACCCAAGAGGCTGATCTGGTCAATTGCAAGTCATCCATCTCCAGTCTTACAAACGGAGCATCTTTTCCAGTGCTTGATTTCAAACATCTCAAAATAGTTTACTGTTCCTTAGATCCAGGTTTTGTTTCTTTTTTCTGGAAAATGCTCAAGTTGTTGTTTTTTCAGTCCAACCTGCTTTGGCTTTGATGTATTGTGCAACAGTTTTCCATGCTGATTGTATTATTTTATAATGCTTGCTTCTGACGAAAAGACATTTCCATCTCGCATTCAAATGGCAAGAGGATGGAAATCAAGGTAAGACCTTTTTCTTTTATTGATTGCCATGTTCCAATGCAGTATTGATATGTAAACCCACATGCTTTTTTCCCATGCATTGCATCACATTCGAACTTGCTTTGCTTTTAGACGTGTCAATACTATCATAAATGATAATCCTCCATGGTTCATTGTTGCATATTATTTTTTAAGCATTTTAAGGATCAAGTTCAGGGAGGAGCCTAATTATACACCATAAGACTGTTATGTGTATTAACTCTAATACAGAGATGCTCTTTTCTGCTTTTTTGCTTGCATATGTAATTAAAAATGGATAAATGCTCATATATCTATGTAAAAAAAAACCGTAGCAACTTACATATTAATTATTTTTATTTGCTTATATGCTCTAGGATTAAATCAAAAGTTTATAAAAGGATGAGAATCATGAGATTACCTATTATTCTCTTCTTTCGATTCAATGCCAACCTACCCCCAATATTAAACCCACTAGTCCATATGAATAACTTTACTCAAACCACAATTGACGCTGCACCATCCATCTCAGACTCTGACCTCCTATAAACTATAAACTATATATATATATATTAATCTCACCATAAACAGCCAGCAACTCCCAACCTCACTCCCCAGTTCCAAAACTCCAACCATGGTCATAAACTCAACCCACAACCTCCTCTTCCTCCTTCTCCTCCTCCTCCTCTCCAATCTCCTCACCTTCCTCCTCTTCTCCTCCCCATCATGCCCTTCCATCCCATCCCAACCTTCACCTCCTTCACTCCCACCAGAGTTCCTCACCTTCACATCCCCTCAACCTCTCCCCTTCGGTCACAACCCCAACTTCGACTCATCCACTCTCCACCCCCCCGTCGGCCACTCTTGCACTCTCTTCCTCCCTGACCTCCTCCGCTTCTCCTCCTACCCCATCAACGGCTCCTGCCCGGACGACGAACTCCTCTCCCAAAAACTCCTTCTCCGCGGCTGCGAACCCCTTCCCCGCCGCCGCTGCCGCCCTCCTTCCCCTCCCAACTTCCCAGAACCCTCTCCTCTCCCTCTCAGTCTTTGGTCCACCCCTCCTGACTCCTCCATCCACTGGTCCTCATACTCCTGCAAATCCTTCTCCTGCCTCATCGCCCGCAAACACCTCCCCAACTTCGACGACTGCAAGGACTGCTTCGACCTTTCCGGCCGTGAACTCTCTCGCTGGGTCACCCCCTCAACCAACCCTCTTGACTTCACCATCGACTCCGTTCTCTCCTCTAAACCCCCCGGCACGATCCGCATCGGCCTTGACATCGGCGGTGGCTCTGGCACCTTCGCTGTTCGCATGTTGGAACGCAATGTCACTATCGTCACCACGTCCATGAACCTCAATGGCCCGTTTAACAGCTTCATTGCAGCGCGTGGTGTTGTTCCTTTGTACGTGAGTGTGTCTCAGAGGTTGCCTTTCTTTGATAATACACTTGATATTGTGCATTCCATGCATGTTTTGAGTAACTGGATTCCTACGACGTTGTTGCACTTTATTATGTTTGATGTTTATCGTGTGCTGAGACCTGGTGGGGTTTTTTGGTTGGATCATTTTTTTTTTGTGGAGGATCAGATGGAGGTGTATGTTGGGGTTATTGAGAGTGTTGGGTTTGAGAAGGTGAAATGGGTTGTGGGGAGGAAGCTTGATAGAGGACCGGAGATTAGGGAGATGTATATCTCTGCTTTGCTTGAGAAGCCGCTGAAGAACTCTTGGTAATGGTACAATTATTTATGGTCCTTATCTTTTCAATTTTAATTAGCTCATGGATATTGATCAAGCCAACACAAGTGTAGAGTAGAGGGATGAAAATAAAGGAATGAGTTGTAGAGAACTGAAGAAATTGATTCATGTTTGAGTTATTTCACAGATGGCATTTGTGTTTAATTACTCATGCAAGTGGTGTTTTTATATATATATATATATATGAACTTGTTATTATTATTTGGTGGAAAAGCTTTTTAAACTAATCAGGCACCCATGTGGCGGGTGGGAACTGGGAAGGGATAGTGCGGTTTCCCCTAACTATATATCCTGTTTATTTTAGTCATTGAGCTTTAAAAATATTAAAATATTAAGCATGAGCTCTTCTAGTCTCTATTTAATATATATACATAGATAGTGTTTATTTTGTCAACTTTGCTAATGAATTTTGTTAGTTTTGAACATCTCTTCACTGTCTTAGATTTTTTTTAATATATAATATATAGATAAATCATCTTCAAATTTTCGATTGAGTGTGTTGTTTCCTATTTTTTTTTTCAATGAATTATGATTTATATATATTTATTTTTTTAAAAAAATCATCTTAATTATTTAGTCGGACTTGAATCCGACATTTTATTTAGGAGGAAAATGAATGGAAATGTAATCATTATTTTAAAAATTAATCAAAAGATCTAGTGATAATACTATTTATTTTTCCTAAATAAATAAATAAATAAATAACGCAGGGCAATCCTTCATTACCCATGAATCTAATTTCTACTTTGTCGAGGGTTTTACTGAGAATTTGGCTGTCTTCCCAACTGCCAAATTCACAGCCTTAATCCATGGCGAGACGCCATTAATGCCCAAACGATGCTCCTCCTCCATGCTCCTTCGATCTCTCTCCTCTCGCCTCTTCTCCACCACCACCACCTCCTCCTCCTCCTCCTTCCTCTCAATCCTCCGAGAAAACCATTCAAACCCTAATCTTGAGCTCGCCCTCTCTCAATCCCCACTCCCTCTCTCCCCCTCCACCATCCAATCCGTCCTCGACTCCATCCCTTCGCTTCCCATCCCAGCCCTCCGCTTCTTCATCTGGGCCGGCCTTCACCGTTCCCACCGCCACTCCGCCTTCGCCTACGCCGCCGCCTCGCACTCCCTCCGCCTCCGCATCCACCCCGAAGCTCTCGTCCTCCTCCTCGACTCCTATCGTCGGAACTCCGTCCCTGTCTCTCTCCGAACCTTCAAGATCATCCTCAACCTCTGCTTCCATTCCAACCTCATCAGCCCCGCACTCTCCCTCTTCAACCAAATGCCCTCCTTCGGCTGCCACCCAGACACCCCATTCTTCAACACCGTGCTCCGTCTTCTCGCCCACAACCTCGAGACCCATCACGCGAGCCTCGCTCTTAAGCTGTTTGATGAAATGCTTGCTTCGGGGCTTCGCCCCGATATCGTCACTTACGTTCTGGTAATCAAAGCGCTCTGCGCAGCCAACCAGGTCAGTGAAGCCTGCGGCATTCTCAGCCAAATGCGAGCAAACGGGTGCTCACCGAACAAGGTCGTGCTTTCCGCGTTGTTCGACGGGGCTTGCGCCGTTGGCGAGTTTGATAAAGCAATGGAAATTCTAAGCGAGATGGAGCATGCTGGTGACCCTGCTTGCTTGCCAAACGTTGTGACCTACACCTGTTTGATGAAATGGCTCTGTGAAAACAGCAAACTAGAAGACGCATTGGGGGTCTTAGACCGAATGAAAAGCAACAATTGCCGGCCAAATAGAGTCACAGTGAGAACTCTCCTCGCCGGGTTTTGCAGCCATGGCCGAGTGGGTAATGCCTATGAATTGATCGACAGAATGGTTGGAGAAGGGAGTATTTCCAGTGAGCAATGTCATAGTTTGCTAATCATGTGTTTGTTGAGCATTGACGATTGCAATGCGGCCGAGAGAATTATGAGAACGATGCTTGAGAAGGGCCTCAGGCCGGATGCTCCGGCGAGCAATTCGTTAGTAAGGGAGCTGTGCTCGAAGAGTAGGTTTGTCGAGGCGAACCAGTTGTTCAGTGAATTGGAGGTGAATGGAGTGTTGTGCTTTAGTTCAGATGTATACTGTAAGATTTTAGTTGGTCTTTGCAAGCATGGTTACAAAGATGAAGCATTGGTGATGGTTAGGAGAGTAGTTGAGAATGGAGTTCAGGTTGATGTTGCTTGTGCTAATGCTGTTGTTGAGTTGTTGAGAAGCATTGGTGAAGATCATTTGGCATCAGAAGTAGTGAATCTAACTGAAGTTTCTCCAAAATTGAAGGGAGATTTGGATGTGCAAGAACATCATCTTCATGTTTGATTCTTGTTTGTGCTAATAGACATGGTTCACTCTTAATTATTATGGACTCCATCAAAATCAATGGAGAAAGAGAATCATCGTCGTCATGTTCAAGAATGTGAAGGAGTGTGCACTTGTTGTTTTGTTTATGACGTCAAATTTATGGGCACATTGGTTTGCCCTGAGGATTTTGTGCCATAAAATTATTAGACATTGGATGAGGATTGAGAATAAAGTGTGAAATTTAATCTATATGAATAATATTTATCTCTTCTGTTTCTTAATTACCTTAAATAAAAACATAGGCCAAGAACGTGTTTGCATTGAGGAAACGTGTAGGCAAAACATGAAAAAAGAAGAAGAAGAAGAAGAAGAAGAAGAATAATGTTCTGTTTGACCATTTCCATTCCTTCTTTTTCTTTCTTTTATTTTACCTCTATTTTTCAAGAATACAAAAACCATGATCTAGTGTCTGATGTCAATGTCATAGCGTGTATCATGGACATGGACATAATACTATTTATTCCGATTGACCCAATGCCATTTTTTTCCTCTCCCAGAAATTCATTGACTTTCCTTTTTCTTTTTAGTTTATCAGTCATATATTTTGGCTTGGAAAAACTTAAATTTTCAAATTAAAACTTATTTTTGTCCAAATCTAATATTAATGAAACTTAGGAAAATAAGGGGAAAATAATAATGTTCAAAACTGGGTGTACACGTGGCAGCATATGATTGGCTGAAATAATAATATTCAACTGTGGAAAATAAAATCAAAGTCGTTGCGAGGAAAACAGAAAAACACAATTTTTCATTCGAGCGGTCCTTTCGTCTCGGTCGGTGTCGCTATCTTGTGGACCCTAACCCTAATTTTCTGGGATCTGAGGTTCGATCTTTGGGTTTTCTCGCAGATCTGAGCATCAATTTGGAATCCCT